>NC_049980.1:21423025-21424882 GCF_000003815.2 Branchiostoma floridae | reverse complement strand
TCTGCACAATTTAAATAATGTTACCATCCCTGTTTGTACTAGATCTGTTTGCAATGTGTCAAAGTGGCTCCCATAGTTTGCATGGCTGTATACATGTAGTTTGCAACTGTTCAGCATACTATGGGATTTACTAACAACTACATGTACAATTGTACATGTATACTATTTTGCACATTAACTGGTATGATTGTACCAGTGGCACTTTTCAGTGTCACCTTTCAGTTCTCGTAAGCAATTAGACTCTTAAGATGGGAGCTGATTTCTGGTATACATTTTAGTCCTGCAGTACATGCCTAAATCTACTTCTGGCATCACCAGGCCTGTACTGAGCCTGCTGTATCTAGTAATCCGGTTCCATTGTCAGTTTGTCACTATAATAGTGGTCATGACAATTATCATTATTACAAAGTTCAAATGCAACCTTTTTGATATAAATCCATTACAACAAAAGGTTGACTTCAAAGCTTTTTGCATATAACCTTTTCTTCAAGTAAACTGTGGTCATATTGCCTGTCTCTAATGTATTCTTTTCCTCTCTTAAATACATGTACCTACACAAGTTCCCAAAGGGTAAGTTTCACACAGTAGAACATTGCCAAAATTCAAACTTGTTGTGTACCAATTGGTTATTTAATTAAAGTCAAGATTGAGGCAATCTAGGATTACTTCAGTAATGTATGTTGACATGTAGTAGTCTACTCCACTTCTTACCACTAGAAAATGTCTATCTATTTCAGCAACAGGGAGAGGGTAAATATGTACAACAGACTTTCCCTTAATGGCAGATATCTCCCATTGTAACTCCCGCCTCCATAGACATGCCTCTCCCAGAATTTAAAAAGTAGCAATAAGAGAAGTGATGTCTGTTGCGAGGTAAGTCCTTGATGCAGTTATAGAAGTGTCCTATACATATCCAGTATCATTCTCAGTCATGTCCTATCAGTTGGGCACCAACCAGCTTCCTATAAACATATAACATAATACACTCTTATTCAGTGAATGCTGTATATACGTGTAACATTTCAAGGGCTTCACACAACTTGTAACTTTAAAACATCACAAAATTTGTTGGAAATAAGGGTTACAGCCATACTAATTGAATTTTTTTGGCTGGTAAGGAGACCATGAATTGATGACTTCCAAACGGTTCCATGGCCGTAGATTTCATAAATTTTATTGATAAATTCCACAGCTGTGAAGGGACTTTGGCTTTAGGTTTAGGGACAGCAGCAATACCATGAACCAAACCAAACCATTGAAAAGAGATGAATTCCACAACCAAGGATTCTGTTGCTAAAAGTTATGAAGTCTACAGCCACAGAATTTTGAACTAAAAATGATGGCCTTCCGGATTCAACAATCTGCAATCTGTGAATTTACGGACCATGATGTAAACAGTTGCACAAACCACTCACCTGAGTCAGGTGCATCACCTATCTGGACTCACTCGGGGTTGCAGACGTGGTGTTCTTGATATCAAACATAGTCATGTCCTCATCGTCATCGTCTTGGTCCAACGGAGCCATCTCCATGTCTGCCGATGTTGTCAGCACACCGTACTTCTTTGATTTGCTGCGTCGCCTCCTCAGTCTGAGCACAACAAAGGAGGAAACAACTTGATCATTGAGTTCACCAATACACCTGCTCAACTCATCTTACATCATGCTCTTTCATAAATTCAACTGCTTTTCAAGTCTTTTTCAGTCTTTTTCAATTAATAATTTGCAGTATAACGCTAGTTCACCTTTATTTGCAGGGTAACCTTTATCCGTTGTATTGAACACCTTGGGATTCAGAGAAATAAAATTATTTTAAGGTGGTCTAGACCTGTGCTCTATGGAAGTATGACAATATGGA
>NC_049980.1:21418215-21421716 GCF_000003815.2 Branchiostoma floridae | reverse complement strand
TTGATTCAACATCAAATAAGGTACCCAGCGAATAAAGGTGAACTAGCATTATTGTACGAATCATCAGATTTTTTTCACTACTTCCATGTCACGTGTAGCAAAAATGAACATTTTATAAAGGATCTACAAAACCCCACAAAACCAAGACACATCAGCATATTGTTTCTGACCTGACAGCTCTAACGATGAAGTAGAGCACGACCAGGGCAGTCACTCCGATTAGTACGTACAACATTCGCTTCACCACTTCATTGCTGTAGGGCCACAGAGAGCCTTTTGGTACAGCAACCGTGGGATAGCTAGTGTTACTGTGGTTTGTCGTTTTGAGGACCGTCTGTACAGCACTGTTGGTGGATGAACCTTCAGCGGGCTTGTTGGAAGGTGTGGAGGAGCTGGTACTGCTGCCTTCTGAATTCTGTGCCACCTGTCTCCTGCTGATGTCATGGTCATCACTGTGCCTGACAGTTCTCCCATCCGCAACACCACAAATGACACCAAAGTGGGCTACAGATAAAGCCAGAAGTAAAAACACCCGCGCATTCATCGTGAACACTTGTCCAGCTGCCCTAAAACAAATACAGTAGTGCTAAAATCGCATTGTTGGAGAGACCAACAACGAGAGAACACAACTCCGGAAAATGGCGACTGATGACGTCGACCGAAATCCCGGAAATGGGCCAGTTGGAAGAGACCATTTAAACATCATAACATGTTGTACATTGAATTCGTCAGAAATAAGAAAATCGAGAAATAGTGACTACATGAAATAAATTATACAGTTTACAAGTACGATTGAGTCAATGGATGATATATTTATAGATATTACTGTCTTTTGAATTATTAGCTACCCCTTGCCCTCAAAATGGAATAGTCATCAAAGTGGTTTCGACGGAATAGGGAGAAATGGATTAGTGATTCCATAAATGATTCATTATGAAAGGCTAAAAAAACGTAAAAAAAGCCCATTCTAGTTTTTTTTAATAACGATGTGCTTTATCACTGAATATGATATCAATAATTCTATGAGTAACGTCAACGGACACATAATAAATAGCATATGACCTACTACCCCCTTGATACTCAGTTGTCTCGTCCATCAATGCAACAGAAAGATGGCGCGACCACTCGAAAAATATCTAATGCACGAGTTGAACTTGAACAACATTACTGGCTAGCTGCTTGGGTAGAAATACCACGATGTTTCATTAAAAGTCCCCTTAACGCTTTGCTTACTTGTCGCCATGGATGAACTATTAGCAACGGTAGAAATACGTACGGGACGGAAGATCTCTGAGGTGGTAAGTAACGCTATGATCTTCCTTGCCAAATTATTTGTGCGGAATCAGCCCTGTCAACCCGGGAATCAGGACGATTTGGACCTTTACCGACTCGGACCTACCAACTCGGACCTACACTTTGGTCAACTCGGACCTACACCCTGGTCAACTCGGACCTTTTTAGTTTCCGGTCAAGTTGCTGAATAAATATATGTTAACATGTTACGTCCACGCAAAGACAAAATTTTAGCGGTAACCCAGAATTTTCCACAAAGCGGTCTGGATGGGGAAATTGCACTTTGGCACTATCTTTTGAGTCAAAAGTGAATGAGATTATCTTCAAAATTAGGGACATGAAGAGCGATAGCTCTGATGACGTAGCCGCGGTTTTTGACATTTTTTTTAGCTAGGGTTATGGGTTGCGAGACCGAGCGCGAAGCGCGAGTGTCGAGTCAACCCTAACCCTAGCTAAAAAATGTCAAAAATCCGCGGCGGCATGCCCGGCTCCAGCCCTCCGTGAAAGCGAGTGTTAGCCGTACGCGTATACGAGTGATGGGCATTGGAATCATGCCGCCGTGGATTTTTGACATTTTTTAGCTGTCAAAAGCGCCTGCGCCAAGCCATGAACGTACTTTCTAAGTAAATAGGGTACCGACAATTTCCCATCTAGACCCATAACACGGATGATCCAAGATGGCGGCCAGAAATCACCGAAGGTCCGAGTTGACCAGGGTTTAGGTCCGAGTTGACCAGAAATTGCTAGGTCCGAGTCGGTAAAGGTCCGAAGCGTCCGACATCCAAATACGTACGGGACGTAAGATCTCTGAGGTGGTAAGTAACGCTATGATCTTCCTTGCCAAATTATTTGTGCGGAATCAGCCCTGTCAACCCGGGAATCAGGACGATTTGGACCTTTACCAACTAGGACCTGTCAACTCGGCCCTACACTAGTACTTTGGTCAACTCGGCCCTAAGCCCAACACCCTGGTCTACTTAGGAACACGCCAGGCTTGTGCTAGAGTTCATAACGTTAGACGGGGGCCCCCAAGCCCTTTTCCGTAGAGCGTAATCGGTGGTTTTAATTCTAACGTTACGTACTCCGTAGCGGGACCGCTCGAATTCAATGTAGAGCGTAATCGGTGCATTTTGCGTCGAGCGATATTGGCCCCTTTAATTTAAGGTAATTCGTAGAAGCTAGCCGGATTTTACGGTAAAACGTAATTCATATGAATTGTTCGTAAGGCATAATCAACCGGGAAAGTTTACCCGTGAAAATGTATGAAATTGCGTTTCAAAGGGTCCAGATTTCAAAATTTCATTACACTGAGCATATAGTCTGCCAGCAAAATTTGTCCCTCAAAATGCAGGAAATGGTGTTTCAGAGGGTACAAATTTTAAAATTTTCACGTACGTACCTTGCGACAGTTCGTGCTTTCACTAGTTTCAGCACCACAAATCTGAAAATGATGTTTGGGGCGTTGTCCTCAACAGCTTAAGCTAAAACCATGTGAATTTCTAATTGAAATGCCATTCAACTTAGCTTAGTCTGCGAGCAAAGTTTGCCCTTCAAATGCAGAAAATAGTGTTTCAGAGGGTCAAGATTTCACAATATTCCCGGGGGAGCATGCCCCCGGACGCCCCTAAGATTGTCACGCCTCCGCTTTCGATGCTACAGTACAAGTGCTGAAAATTATGTCACATAAGAAATGCTGTCGCCGCCTCTGGCCAGCAAGACGGGCGCTTTTATATCGTCTAAGTAGCTGTTTGAATCTTGTTGATGGAATTATAAGTTCAAGTTGTTAGATCTCCTCTTCATGTGATCTGCCGTCGGTGGAATTCAGCCAAAAGACGATAAAGATTTGCATAATGCATTTGGAAACTTCGTAATTTAGCGTAGAGCGTAATGAAGCGTTCTTAATTTAGCGTATTACGTAGCCGGCCCTCCCGAATTTAGCATAGAGCGTTGTCGGTACCCCCCCTTGGGGGCCCTCTTAGACGTTTAGTTTACGGTTGTCACGGACACGTATATTGGCGCAAGTATAATTTTCTAACGTTACATAGACATCGGATGTAATATATTGTGCTAAAATGAATAACAGTTACCATAATTAACGAAATTTGCTAAATAATTTGGATGTCTGACGCTTCGGCTCATTACCGACTCGGCCCTAGCAATTTCTGGTCGACACGGACCGGCTAGCCTCTATGTTCAAAAGGGTGGCCG
>NC_049980.1:21307009-21418115 GCF_000003815.2 Branchiostoma floridae | reverse complement strand
AGTTGACCAGAGTGTAGGGCCAAGTTGACAGGCCCGAGTCGGTAAAGGTCCGAATCGTCGTGATTCCAATAATTTCACTACAATAGTGAGTAAACAGGGACGTTTTAAAAGTAATTTGTCACTGAGGATTCTTGGTACACCCCTCGCCCCCTATAAAATTTATGTGGTTACACCCACAGTAAAAATGTCTTTTTTGTCAGTTATTCTGATGATATAATTCAACTTCAGATCTATTTGTGTTTTTTTTACAGATCACCTTGATCCCAAATTATTAGCTATTAAATCCCATAGTAAGATAGCCGAGTTCCTCACCTTTAAATTGATATTTGAGTTCCCATGTTAATTTGATAAATTGCTAGGGCCGAGTTGGTAAAGGGCCGAAGCGTCCAGCATCCCCATCAAATTATGCCTGGTCGGTTCCCTGACAGTGTTGATTCGCCCTCTGAAATTTACGCAGGAGCAGAGGAGGATATACAGAAGCAAGGAGGGAGCTGAGAAACTGCAAAAAAGCAAAAGATTTGAAGAATGAGACGATTTTAATAACTATAACTATAAGTATAAGAATAGAATGAGATCTATACATGGAAACAGACGATAAAAGTTGAATGGAGGAATGAAATTAGAGAAGCGATCGCCTGTAGTGTGCAAATGCTGACCAATTGGAAATAGCTGAGCGAGTGAGGAGCACATTAGTTCAGGAAGCACAGAGAGAAAAGAAAAGCATATGTGACCAGATACCGGGGAATCTGAAGCAGTGACTACTTGAGTTAGGGACTGTTCAGTATGTGTGTGTGTGGGGGGGGGGGGGGCGTCTGTCAAATTTTCAACGTTAGATAGGTTCTCTTATGTTGGGAAAGGGAGTTTGCTGAGGAAGGGAGTTTGCCCCGGAAGGGGCTAAACTACCTTCCATGGCAAACTCCCGTCCTCGGAAAAATCCCTTTCCTGGCATAAGAGAACCTAGCCTATGTTGAAAGTTGCGAACTGAAAGTCTAGGAAGGAGGTTATATATATGTCTTGCTTGTCCATAACTGGGTTTGTTGATGACAGATGGATGACAGAAACAATGTAGTAACAAGGGAGCTACTGTTTCCATTCTATTTAGATTAGACGTACCATCGCACTCATGCCACTATCTTCAATTGCGTATTATTAGATTTTCACCTGCTGTCATTCAGGTCTTAAACATTGCCCCTGTACTATAACTAACATATTATTGCCTTATGCCTAGGTTACACATAGCCGAATTTGGCTCCCGACTCTCTCCCGACTATGGTTTAGGAGTGATTCGGGAGCTAGTCGGCTGTAGTCGGCTGGCGTTCGGCTGAGTCGGCTGGCGTTCGGCTGGCGTTCGGCTGAGTCGGCTGGTGTTCGGCTGCTCCATCCGAATGTTTTGAAATGTTCAAAACATTCGGCTCTGAACGGCAACTCTGGAATGGGTCGGTTGGTGGTCGGCTGGTGTTCGGCACGGTCGGCTAGTGTTCGGTTGGTGTTCGGGAGTAAGTCAGCAGTCAAATTAAATCTTAACCACGCCATAAACATTGCTGATTTACTCCCAGCTTGTTTCCAACTTACCAATGATTTACCCCAAGACCTTAGACAAATCTCTGCTAACTCATTCCCAAGCAAAAAGACTATTGCCAGAACGTAGACGAATCACTCCCGAACTTCACACGACCGACATCCAGCTAAAAACAAAAAGACCCATAAATGCCGCACTGGAGCTATATGTGATCTAAATTTGATCTCTTAGTGATGTTTACAAATAGAACAAAGGACATTCTTGATTAAAAACGAAAATGAGCACTCTTTTGAAAATCGCTGATTATGTGTATTTCAAGTCGAAAAAGGGTCGGCAATCGGTTGGGGATCAGTCGGGAGTGATTCGGCAGTCTGTGGCTAGAGGTCTGGATGGTTGGTGATAGGTTAGTTAGCATTTGGGACACAGTCGGGAGTAAGTCATTTACCGGTCGGGAGGTGTTCGGGACATGTTCGGCGCTAAAAAATAGGCGTGGCCTAAACTGGTCAGACTACTCCCGAACTACTGCCGACTTGGGTCGGCTAAGAGTCGGCTAGTGTTCGGGAGCCAAAGTCGGCTATGTGTAACCTAGGCATAATAGCATAATATGACTGTATCAGGTTTCTCAGTTCCTGTCTCACTTCCATCTACAGGAAAAAGATTGGCTTAGAGATCTGTACTGTCATGTGGAGAAGAACATTGTGGAGAGCTCTTCTTGTAGCATCAGCTACTTGACATTGGCCTTAACTGTTGTAGACCAAGTCTTTAGCATAACACCAGGTAAGTTGCTACAAGGATTGTTCAAAATACACATACATTGGGTCTTGGGTCTTTTTTTCCACTTGTTCATTCTCTGCCTCATTTATTCACTTTCTCAAACTAAGAAGAAAATAGGTTTATTTTGTACAGTTATTTGTTCTAATTCCACAAAAATTGAATTTTCCCCATTCATAATTTCTCGTGTACAAGAACTTAGTAGTACAACTTACCTTTGCATATTTTATATCTCTATTCCAGAAATGGAACTGCCTTTGTCATATAGGTTCATCTCGGTCCAGCAACTGGTACAAAGGCAGCACCAAGCCTGTTGTAGTCATCTGCCAACAGCAAATCAGACAGGACATAATAAAGACAGTACACCTGCCAACAGTAAAACAGGTAAAGTTAATAGAACTTGTCAAATTAAAAGAA
The DNA here is from genome assembly GCF_000003815.2 of Branchiostoma floridae. Classification (NCBI taxonomy): domain Eukaryota; kingdom Metazoa; phylum Chordata; class Leptocardii; order Amphioxiformes; family Branchiostomatidae; genus Branchiostoma; species Branchiostoma floridae. The sequence goes on along the minus strand of NC_049980.1, from coordinate 21,415,408 downwards.
TATTAAAGTTTAAATTTGGTCTGTCAATGTCATCAACATATATATGTAATACATGTTGTGTAAAATAAAGTTTGAAAGACGTCTATGATTGACATGAAGTTGTTTTGTGTGTAGACATTTCTGCCAGGCCTCTTGGTCACATCCGTGCCTTACTCCTGGGAAGGTTGACGTCTGGACCTAACCGTCTCAGTGTGGGGAAAAATAACAGAGTTGGACAGCTTTATATTGAAGACAACACTGGTGCTGTACTTTGTGAGGCAGGTTGATTCCTTGTGTTTTACATCTACTGTAAATGCAGAAACTTTCCCGGTGGTTTAATGTTTGCGGTTTTCGCGGTGGCCCCTTCACTGCAAACTTAAAACTACCGCGAACATTTTTCCTTGGCAGTAAGAGACTACAGGGTATGGTGCTACCGCAAAATTAAAACCACCGCAAAAAGTCCTTTTTCCCGCTACTGCAAAATTAAATCCCCACAAACTTAAATGCATTTACAGTATTCTTTGTCACTTCTGTCACATCTTTTAATAAAGTTTTATAGTTTGAGTTTAATCTTGTTCATTGGGATTTCAGACTGGTACATATGTTTGCTTAGGTACCATCCTCCATTATAAATTATGCTAGCTCATCTCGAAAAGACTGAGCCAGTGGTAAACTATGGAGGTACATACTTAATCCATTACTGTCCATTTTAAATTAAAAGGCATGTAAATGTCATACTTAATGTATATCCTTTCAGAACTTGTAGAAAAAGATTGGTAGGTATTTGTCTGTGAGTGACTATTATTTTAGGTCTATGTGAGATCATCATTTTCAATATAGAAGTATTTCTTATTTAAGTACATGTAATTTCTTCCTAGAATAACATGGCACAAACAAGAGTACTTCCTCCAGTTGCCTTGTACACCATTTTTATGTAGCATTAGAGCGCTAGTGCGCTGCTATCAGCTGCAAGCTGCTATACAACATGCTTGTGTTATAAAATCTTACACTCATCTCCTGTTGATACAGACTGCCACATTGAAAACTGATGTATTTGAAGAGCTGGTGTTCCTCCCTTCATGGAACTACATTCCCTTTTCTCCCCATAGACAAGGTAAAGAAACATCTTTTCCTTTGAAGGTCATAAGAATGTATTTATCAGTTTTCCCAGTTATTTCTTACCTGAGAGTACATGGGGTTATGTCATTTAAATTGAGAACCTAATAAGTATAGGAAACCTTTGAACTTATGATATTGCTAATATGCATTGGATAATTTAGGAATTGGTGTAAGCCACTAGATCTAAACCAAATTTCCACAAAAACATCAACAGCTCATATGAACTATCTATACACAGGAAACAGGGGATATTTGGAAATAACAGTGCCACCTTGTCAACTGATCAATACTACTAAGGTCAAGGAACAAGACTCAACAGTTCTTGTCCCAGCAGCTGCAAACTTTCTCAACAACAGGTAACTTGTAATGTTTTGGCATTAGAAAATTTGTCGTAATTTTTCTGACATACCTTCTTCATACAGGATTGGGAGATTCACTATTTTCTTCATGTTTCAGGAAAGGACTAGTACTGGAGACCAAGGTAATCAGTATACAAGGGCAAGTTACTGGACTCACCACTATTCTCAGGTAGATTTATGTCTTCTCCAAAAAGATATGTCACAGTGTTGATTCTTTTTGTCTTTCTTTCTTTCTATCCATTTTTCTTCTGTGTTTGTCTTCTCTTTTCTCCTCTGTTGTTGGTCTTACCTTGTTCTACATCTGAACCTTTTGGTTATCCAAATGAGAAGTTCCCACAGTAGAAAGAGAATTTGTTGCGTTCAACTCGTTGAAGTTTGAAGGGATTTTCAGACTTCCATGGTTACAGTTACATTGTTAAAAAAGAGGTCATTGTATCTAGTTCCTTGTTTATCCATTGATCTAGTCTTTTACAAGTACTAGACTAAGTCTGAACCAGGTCTTTGAACTATGTGTTAAAATAGTGGTCTTTTTACTTTTTGTTGCAGGGTGAAAGAAGTTGTCTTTTTTATGTTCAAATTAAGTTCCACAACAGAGAAGCAACATGTCCCTGTCATCATCAAGGTATGTAAAAGGGGATAATGGCTTTAAATAAAGAGGCTTTTAAATAATAGTATGCAATATACTACAGATCTATCGTATTATGGAATGATACTGTGTAGATACTATTAATGCTGGGAACAATACTGTACACAGCACAGAAGCGACTTAATTCTTTGTACAGTATATCAAATATTCTACAGTCTATGGTCAAAACAGTATTATTTACATATAAGTTAGACCAGATATAGATGAGGATGAATTGAACTGAACTGAACTAGACCTTCTGTCCTGATAATGTAAAATTGAGGATGCCAGCAGTTTCATCTTTAAACATCCAAAAGTGGAAGTATTGGAGGACCTTACAGAAAATCATCCATAACACATTGCCTTCAACAATGATAATTAACCTTCTCCCTGCTGCCTAACCCTGTAACAAAGTTGGTGCCAAAAGGCTCCCTCAGCACGTAGAAGGTTAGTAGATAATTCAGTCAGCACCAAGGACAGCACCTACAACAATGTAAGCAATTTTCAAACCTAGGAATAGAAAAAGAAATGTAGTTCGACTGGATTGACAAGTTGTTGATCATGCTACTTAGGCCATGTTGATTGGATCATTTCGATGACTTCCCCAAAACTGTGTGTGAATAAAAAAGATTTGGAAAAAAACAGTAGCTTTCATTATGAAATCTAAGTGGTCAAGAATTTGTAGAACTTACAGTATGGTCAGAAACATTTTTTTGAAACAGATGAAATTGATGGGGGCACGGATGTCATCCATATAAACAAATCAACATGGCTTTACATCTAATTTTCTGCTCTGTTTTTAAGCACTAGAAAACATTAATTCATCTATCTTGCAAAACTGTTTTCTTATTGTTTTAGGGAGCCAACCTGATCCACTTATATCACCTACTGGAGCCAAGCCAAGAATACGTTATCACTAGCCTCAAACCAACCACACTGTTCAAAGTGAGACAACAAAATATTTTGTTAACTAGCACATATCCACTTTTCACTTTTTTCTAGAATGGATTAAAAAAATCCTTTGACACTTAGACCCAGATTGACATCTTAAACTTGCTTTCTTGTTCAATCTATCTGTATCAAGTGGGTTACCTTTCTTAGACATATTGTTAATGTTAATGTTAGATTGGTAATGTTGCCAACATGTTTGCTCGACTGTACTTCCAGAACAGTGCAGATAAGAAAAATGTGTACTGCTCCACAGCAGTGACCCGGTTTCTGCCACAGTTTGATGGATCTCAAGCTGTGCCAACTCCGTTGGTATGTTGCATCAGACATTTCCTGTCTCTGAGTTAATTGCGGCTAGTTGTAATGGTTACTTACGTCAAATCAAAGTCGCCGCCTTTATTCAATTTTGATGGTGTCTAAATAGATCAATTATGGTTTATGACATCCCAATAAGAAGTAAAAAAAATGTTTGATGTATTTTCAGTCAGTTCCGTCAGCACATGCTGTACCTGCTGGAGTAGATGGTGGCGCTGCTGAGACACAGTCCTGTTCTCATGGTGGTGAAGTTAGGCAGAATTTCCACTCCTACCAGGTATATTATGCCATATGCAGATCACATGAACTTGATGAAGGAAACTTGTACAGCCCATGATTTAACATTGATACATGAAAGTTTCTGAAATCCTCCGATAACAGCAAAGGTTATGAAAAATCTTTTGCATGACCTAAAGTAGCTGTAAACACGTCCTCTTTGTACATTGCTCTTCCAATATTACCATGCATAATCTCAGAGATTGATAGTCCATTGATTGCAAAGTTTCAGTTTGTATTTGTATCCTCCTTTTTGAATTCCTTTTAATTAAATCATCAACAATTCTCAGTTATTTTGTTGTGTGTTCACCAGGGTACAATCACTGCTTGTGTCAACAGTGATATCGGCATCTACCAGCTGGATGGAAAAGTCAGGTGGGACAGGCTAACTACATTTTGTAAAACAAATTTAGTAGAGTCATTATGTTTTGTGCATCCAACTTTCTCTGTGAATGATGACAATGAAATAGATAAATTGATTAATCAAAGTATCAATATTGTGCTTCTGTTTGCATTAACATTACAGGCCTTCATGCCTCACATTACAATTATCTCCCCATAACAGTCAGAATATAAACCACCATTAATATTATATGCATTCAGGCTGATTTTTGCTCCGTTTGTGACTGATTATTTTTTTTCAGCAGGCAAGATTGCTTCAGATTCACAGTATCATCTTTCCCTTGCCTGGATGCCATCCTACTTAGTGTATGCTTGGGCTTCTGTATGTTCTCTCCTGAACTTTTTCAGTAGGTGGAGTATATGAGCTCTGACATGATTAACAAGGATGGCATCCATGCAAACATTTCCTCTGATGTACAATAGGCTACATCTTGGTTATCAACTGCATGTGAATGAGGGCCGAGGTCTGAGGGTAGGAGCCTGTGTAGCAGTGTACAATGCTCATCTCGTGAAGGAACACATAGAGGTAAACAGCAGTGCCACTTCAAGTACCAAGCTTTATCTTAAGAGATATCAAACATTTGAGCATGATTTGGACATGTAAAGCTACCTGGATAGACAATAGGAATAGTCAAACAGCAAAGGCACTGTTCAAGACAATAAAGTAATCAACAATGTTTGTGCATTAGGGAGATCCTGTGACAACGTTGTGTTGTTGTACTGCCAGCTGTGTGATCATTCAGTCCTTTTCTACACGAAACTCACCATACAAGGTTAGTTTTGTATTTTCCTTTTCCTATAGTACCATAGTTTATCTGTTATCATATTTGAGTAGCCTATTAAGTTCCTTATTTCCTATTCTTTGGATTACTGTATGTAGTGTGAGTGTAACAGGACATTTCCATAATTAGCCACCCTCCAGTCATTCCGCTGCACTCTACCACCTCATCTACCATCTCAACCCAAACTTGTACGAGCTGCACTTCCTGCTTACTGCTGTCCATCAACTGAGGCAGAAGTTCACCTCTCTTGTCATCAGGTGGGTCAATGCAAATATTCAAATCAAGACATCTTTTTCTACCATCCATTCTTCAGGTTGCAATAAGTGTTTGCGATGAGTCCCAAATCGGGGTTGTACACTTTATTTTGGGTGTGTCCTTTATTAGAAGAAATACAGTTGTATTATGTTGTTTGTGAATCAATGTAAAAAAAGCATTTTTAGTGCTGAGAATGTAACCCCCAAATTTTCGGATGCCCTGTCTAATGTCTATACACCCTAGCTAAAAGCCTGTTCAGAGACTACATCAGTGTTTCACTCGGTTCAGGTACAGTGACAAAATGTGGTTTTATTTGTTTTATTGGTAGCATGTAACACAAAAGGTGTTATTACTAAAATTAGAAAAATGTATAATTGGTAAGGTCTGGAGATCTTAAGTTTGATATCTGTATTAATGGCATATTATAACCACATTTACAACAAAGCATTACTTACAAAATGTAAATCATGTGTTACATATGGTCATAGTAATATTGTATTTAGTCTACCAGTATATATCACATAATATTATACAGTTCTTACTAGTCATTATTTTGTTCTTACTAGTTAATTGTCGCAAATTATTTTTGCCATGATAAACTACATTGTTAGAATTAGAGAATACTTGTTGTGCAATCAAGTTCATGTACAACTGTGGTGCAACTGCAGTTTGAGTATAACTGTTGTCCTATCAAGTTTAATATTTTATGTGATGATGAATAATGCATACAATACTTGTGCCTGTAATACATACAATAGTGCGTACAATAGTGTGCTATAATGAGTACTGAGAGTAGATACTGCACAGGTCTAATCTGTGCATCACATGTTGAAAAGTAGAGTCATTTGAAGTTTGAACATTATCTGAGTACACAGCCAAATCACTTACAAATGACTGGCATTTCAGGATGCACAAGCTTTTATTGGATGTCTTTCATTCCATAAAAATCTGACCTACAAGCATACAACAATGTATAATGCATGGGGCAGCATTCACCTTGGCTTTCATGAAGAATTGAAGCTTGTAGGTCAAGAATACTAGAAGTTTCTTCTTACATTCAACTGCATTGTTGGTTCAAACATAATAATAGATCTGATTAGGTAAAATTGATCAATGTGCTTTTGGTTCTGCAACTATCTCAGAATTTTTGGTATTTGGATTGAAAGATTAGGTTTTATGCTATATAGTATAGTAGTCAATTGCATAATGAATATTATAAAAAACTTGGCAATCTTAGAATATGATTTAACAATAATGATACATAGCTACATGGCTAAATGTTTATCCTTCTATCTGATAAGTGAAATAAATCAACCCCCTTTAGCATTCAAGTGAAAGAAAAAGATTTTGGTGTTAAAGTTGAGGTTGGAAGAGCATGGAGCCAGGTTTTGGCCAGCAGGATTAGTTTATCCATGGAGCCATTTGTATTGTGGACTTTTTTCATGTAACAAACAGTTGGAATGGGATATATCATAGTCAATATCCTTGTCTCTGTTGTTGACATTATGCTTTAAAAACTCTATGTGAAGAAATAGATCTTCTGAATGATTGAATCCTGGCTTAAGCAGCTTTAGTTAATTTCAACCTTGCATAGTGTGTGTGGTTATCTGATGCTGCATTGCAAATCATTTAACGGAAACATGAAAATGATTGTTTGATGTTGTTCAACCAATTCAGATGGTCTCACCTTGAACCTAAAACAAGTATGTCAGAAAGTTGTTCGTCAGCACCATTTTACCCATCACTCCCTATGACCTCCTCCCACGACGAAGAACCCTGTCCCCACTCCTCAGGCTCATCCCATCTGACAGGCGCTTGGGTGAGAAGAGCTCACTGTCAGGACTCCCAGCAGATCTCTTGCGCCCTCGTCGGGGTGGTGGGCTGGGGGTGGACATGACAGACCTTCGCTTCCTCTGGGGCTTAACAGGCTCATGGTCCTGGTGTATTTAGGAATCAAGAGCAGTGTCGTTTACTATTAGTAACATTACCCATACACAGAAAAAGAGCAAACAAGGCTTAAGCAACAATTGTTTTTACATATTTGGTAAGAGCAGGTGCATCACTGAATATAAACCACAGAATAGCCTTTAATACATCAACTATCTCAGGGTGATGTGATGCCTATTAATAATTTAACAGCTTATATCAATAAACATTGAATATATATTATATTACATAACTTACATCGGTCACCATTGTTTCCTCTGTTGCAGTGATATCAGGTGCCCTTTCCTCGCCAGCCTCCTCCTCAGCTTCCTCTTCCTTCTCAACTTCTCCCTGTCCAGTTGTATCCTCCATCACTTCTTCTCCGTTTGTTTCTTCCACTTCCTGCTGATCCCCTTCCTGTTGAGCTTCTTTTACCCCATCCTCTTCCTGCTTACACTCCTCCTCCTGATCTTCCTCCTTCACTTCCTCTGCCTTCTCTTCATCCTCAATCTGATCCTCTTCCTGTTGAGCTTCTTCTGCCTCATCCTCTTCCTGCTCATCATCTTCCTTCTGGACCTCCTCCTGATCTTCTTCCTCCTTCACTTCCTCTGCCTTCTCTTCATCCTCAATCTGATCCTCTTCCTGTTGAGCTTCTTCTGCCTCATCCTCTTCCTGCTCATCCTCTTCCTTCTGGACCTCCTCCTGATCTTCTTCCTGCACTTCTTCTGCCTTCTCATCCTCCATCTGATCCACTTTCTCCCCATTCTCTTCCTTCTGGGGAACATTCTTATCCTCTTCCTGTTCATCCTCTCCATTTTCTTCATCTACCTGATCATCTCCCTTTACTTCCTCTGCCTTTTCCTCCTCTTGATCATCTTCCTTCTTGTCTGCCTCTATCTCATCCTCTTCCTGTCCATTCTCTTCCTCCTGGTCCACCATCAGATCCTCTTTCTGCTCTTCCTCTCCCATCTTCTCCTCCTCTTGATCTTTTTCCTCCTCTGCCTCATCCTGACCTTCCAACTCATCCTCTTCCTTCTTGTTCTCCTCCTTCTGATCCTCTTTCTGCTCATCTTCCTGTTCAGCTGCTTCCTCTGATGGTCCTTCGTCCTCCTCCATTTTCTCCTCTTCCATTTCTACCTCCTCCCCATCTCCGTCAGACTTCATGTCAGCTTCTTCATTCTCATCAGCTCCATCAGCCCCCTCATCTGTCTCCTCTTCTTTGTTATCTTTCAATGCTGCTCCATTTTCCTTTTCTCCCACCTCATCCTTCATTGAGTCATCAGCAGTGACCTCTTTCTCTCCATCTTCCTCCACAGATGTCTCTTCATTCACTTTCTCTTCTCCTCCCACTCCATCTATATTTTCCTCTTGAGTACCAACTTCCTCAACTTCAGGCTCCTTCTCTTGATCCAAAGTTGCTTCTTTCTCAACATCTTCCTAAAATATGTGAAACATCCTCATCTCATATTCAGTGATGTATGGGCATATAAATGATATAATTTTATGTTACACCATTGCAATCACAGGTCACTATTTTGAAGATCGGTCACCATTTGTCTGATTTAAGCAACGGTCACTGTACATTATATTTTTATGTACAATATACCTGGAAGGCAATCTTGCACTATTCACAGTACACTGTTGGGAAGTAATGGATTTATTATCCTTTACAAAATATGATGTACTCTTCAGTAACTTACATGTGCATGTGTCTGGTAGATTCCTTGTATTTGACAATGTCATCTTCATATAGGTTGTTTATTGTTTTCTGCTCTACATGTTTCCCGTTATTTGAAATAGAGTGACAGGAAATGCATGGCAAAGGTTAGAGTTGACAGTGTTAGGAAACAAGTTGGTAGAATTGGCAATTAATCAACTTTGGCTGATGATAGGTTACGTGGTCAATTGAAGACAGGAAGTACTGTTTTTGGTCTTGTGTTTTTGCAGGTATATATTTTCCTTATGTCAGTCACGTTTATGGTGGAGTGATAGATAAATATCAATGTATCAATGAACACAGGTAATGTGAATATTACCTTATTTGCATAGTTAATGAACTAGAGAAACTCAAAATATTTCATTTTTAGGTATGAGATCTTTGAACTCTTGTTTACATTGCTGTATGTTAAACTGAAGACAATGATGATACATGTCAACCACATTGTACCTGAACATCATTCGTCACCTGTGCGCCAGGTTCGGGATCAACTTGCTGCTCTTCTATATCTTCCACTACCACCTCAACAGCAGACGCACCACCGGCTTTCCTCTTACCAGCTGACCGACGACCTTTTCTGTTTGCAACCATGTCTGATTACATCAGAGGAAAGATTAAGATGTTATCAGCAGTTTATAGCCAGTGATAAAGTCTTTCGTAGCCGAACTAAAATTTCCCTCAAATCTTTTCCTACTCCGTATTTCCTTTGAGGTAGCAATAAAAGACTGGACTACATCTACATGTACACTGCTTCCTTTTGTTTGTCCAGGTGGGTTTGCCCATCTTGTACCCCATTGATGTACATTGTGTATGCACATGTAGGTTCCTTTGTGTTGACTCCCAGACTTTGATGATTACACATTGTCTGTGAGTCCTCCAACATTGTTCTGTTATCCAATGCAGACATGTTTTTTTAAAAGTTGCATTTTCACTGCCTGTTAAATATTCTAGTAGTTGTGGCATATTTGGGTACTGGTAGGGTCAGGAATGTATTCTCAGTCCCATTCAACATTGTAGCCTTAAAGTCTCTGTCAACAAATGTGAGTGCTACATGCAATGTCTGGAAGAAAAAGTGTACAAGTCATACATGTATGTATTATATACTTTTTTTTGTATATCTCGTCAGGTTGACATAAACCTTGTCCGGTTGAGCACTGACATGTACTTGCATGCAAATTTTGAGAAAAAAAGTTACTGATGGTATGAATATGATCTATCAAACAACCCCAGAGCAATTGGGTCCATGTTCATTTTGTGTATCAAGTCATGGAACATGCCTCAAATGCTGAGTCTGACATGTTCAGGTAATTTACCACAGTGGTGAATGTCAGGAGACTTACCTCCAGAGTCACAGCTGAGTCCTGACTTTTTTTTTGCTGGCGCAAAGGTGCATAGGAGAACTATCGTAGGGCTTGTAATGAAGCTTATGGAGGTCAGACAGCCTGTTCCCTCAATTAACCTAGATTTTAAAGGCAAAACTTGTCTCTGAACATGTTTATTTGCAACTGGGGGTAAGTCAAGGGTTTAGACTCTCCAGAGAGAAGCAGTGTTATTATGTGTTTGTTTAAATGGTAACGTTTTCTCACCAGTGAGAAAGTCTGTATGTGTTGGATTGGCTTCCTGGGATTAGATGTTTGTTTTTTCTCTATCATTTTAAATGTTCATTTATTTTTTCACCCTAAGTAAAATATGGAACCTCCCACACATGGTTACATGTGACTGCTGTCTGGGAGTGTTTGTAAGAAGAGAGGGGGGTGCTGATGTATATTTCTGCTCTACTTGTTAGTTTGCTTGACCCAGTTTTTAGCTGAAGATGTCTGAAAGAAAGTCTGTTCTGTTCTTTTCAAGACCAGTGTGTCCAAAGAGTAGAACCTGTGTGTAATAGAAATCCTTCAAAGATTCAGTGCAAGAAACAGAGAACAGCATGATGACTTGGACTGATCAGTCTTGTACCATTCCAAAATCTGTAGCAGGGTTATCATAGTCCTTGAACCGCAAAGGATAGATATAGCAAAATAATGGAATAATAGAAAATTAATACAGTTTGAAATTTTGAAGCTGATTCTTAATACATACTTAATGGGTAATCATTCCGGTGAGTTTGCCAAATTTTGCAAAATGTGTACATGTATTTGCCTAGAATATAGTGTTCCACAGCCCCATACCCTGGCCAACAATTATGGTCAACTTTTCAAAAGATGACCAAATTTGCATAATTCATATATAATGGTTTTGACTGTAAGCTCAGCTAAGCTTCAGAATTATGACATTCCTATCATCTACCACTAAGAAAAAGAAAATTATCATGCAGATGCAGTAATCAAATTATGGATAGCACTGTAACTGTTTCACAGAAGGCTAGTGATACCTTGATTTGCATCTAGTTTTAATGATGTTCTCCTTCACCAGGTAGTATGCTGCAAGTATGATATCCCAGTCATTTCCTGCAGATCCTTATTGCATGATTTGAATCAGATCCTCTATAAAATTAACGTGTTTTGTTAGAATCATGTAGCAACCCTCCCAACATTGCCGGTCTGCTGAGCTGCGGGGAGAGTTTACACCTCAGACGATGTGCCACCACAGTACTTATGAAAGTAGTATTTATGAAAAACCATGAAATTTCTTCATTAGACACGAAAATGAAGAACTGAAACGTTATCAGTATGCTCATCTCCTTATGGGAAACTTCACCTAAGCTAACTACATGTACCTAACGTTACAAAAACATCAAAATCCATTCAGTTCCTTTGTTATATTTTTATCAAAGATATCACTACAATTCCAGATATAATAGCTGCTACAGGTGTTTACATGTACAAAATATATGTCACTCAAGAGGTAGAGGCTTGTTCCCTAACACAATTCTCTGCAGAGATGTTTTTGTCTTCTGACCTAAAAAAAGACTGATGACCAGGTCATAGAGGTAGATGTAGATCTAGAGATTTACCAAGACCTGAACATGTAAACAGGTTTTAGTAGCATCAGCACAAGAGAGCTATTGTCTTCAACTTGTTCTGGATTAGTACAACTCTCTCCACACTTTCATTCAATTCCTGGGCATCATGTTGGTATATGCATGACTTGCTTTGCTTTGTTGAATCAAGCTTATGTTAGCTCTCCCTTGAGTTTCTGCTTTCTGCTGGATAATCTTGTCTTTGTGGTCAAGCTTTCACCTGTTTTCCATGACCTACTTTACTTAACGGTAAGTTAGATTAGCTTAAAATGAGTAGTTGTCATTTCTTACACATGCTGCTGCAGTGCTGTAGGTTATAGAGACTTCAGGCATAGTAAAAATGGTTGCTTCTCCGTGTTCCAATGCTTCTATCTATCGTTGTACTTAACAGAACACTACAGTCATATTCCTCCCGTTTGATTCATGGTGAAAGAATGATTCAGAAACATACTGAGACAGAAGTGATGTCTCCTTGTTTATCCGTGGCAATGCTCATTTGCATTGTCTTACACTTCACAGAACACTCCTTGAAAGCAGAACCAATTAATCAGAGGCTCCTGATTGCACCATCTGCCACTGGCTGTGTCGCCATTCTACCTGTCTAGGTGATTCATTGGTGATTAGAAAACTAGGATCAAAGCAATGTCGTGGTCACTGGAGGGTGACCTCATGTGGTATATGGTTGCGTTGTTTTCCAGACTGTTTATAAGGCATTTTAGCAGGTACATCAGTCAAACTTGTCAGGTGACATACATCAGGGTGTGTTTTGGAAGGTTTGTCATCTCATGTGGTTGTCCTTGAAATACCCGTGACATTTACAGGGGTACTATGTGATCATGACCTTTGTCAGCGTGATGACATGTGTACATGTATGTCATGAATATTCAGGAAAGATCACAAATTCTGTTCAACTTGTTTCTTTCATTAGACACTATGGAGACATGGAAATAAGGCCCGTCATAATTATCGTAACCTAATTGCCTTTTAATGGTGGGGCCGCGTAGCACAGTGGTAGTGTATTCGGCCCGTGACCGAGAGGTCGCCTGTTCGAATCCACCTGCCGTGTTGCCGGTCTTGTGCCCTTGGGAAAGGCACTTTACACGACTTTCCTCACTTTACTTAAGTGAAAAATGAGTCGTCCCTCGGATAGGACGTTAAATGGAGGTCCCGTGTATGGGGAGAGCCATACCCCATGCACGTTAAAGAACCCCCACACGTGCGATGGTGCGGTGTGCGTTGGTGCAAATCCTTCTGTCGGAAGTTGGTGATTCACTTCAAATCACCCGGATGGAGGCCTGGCGAACCTCTGTCTCGTATCAGCCACATGGTGAATTACATCATTCACCCGGACGGGAGACCTGGCGCATCCCCGTCTTGTAATTAGCCATACGAAAGGGTATGTCACCCCGTAAGGGGCGGTATAACCCCGTCGTGTGTAAACATGTGCAAACATGTTTACATTTGATCACGTCGACCGATGATGATGATGAATTGCCTTTTTATGTTGTTCCTTTGTTGGCTTGAAGAGATTGCTCAAGATGTGAACTTGTCGAAGAAAAAAATGTTGTGTCTCTGTTTGCCTGACTGACCCTAGCAAAAACCCATCCACCCCAGCTTTTTTCTTGGTCCGCTGCTAGTAAAGTTCATTAGATTTTTGATCTGACATCTTGGTCACAAAATCTTAAAGAGGTCCTGTATTCCACACTCTGTTAACAGTTAGAAGAGTTAACATAAAATGTATAGTAAATGTTGTTCTTCTTTGCCCAGTTTATATCTGACAGTGTATAATTTCAATATGTAATTGAAAATAGTAGTGCCTCATGCATATTAGTCAGATCACTTGCTAGTTCTGAAAATACTAGTAAGAGAATCCCTACCTACCGATCCTATTTTTTAAGGACCCTAACCAGAAACAGAACAGTTTTTGCTAACAAAAGAAAATTACAACAAAACAGTTGTTACAAAAACAAATTCAAACTGGCATGCTGCAGCACTTTGGAAGGGAAAATTTACATATTGTAGTATTAGTAGAACATCACGCAAAGTTGATCCAGGCGTGAGTAGTCCATGAATCTTGTGCAACATTCATTGAGCTGGTAATGTCATGCTATGGCTTATTCTTTTTTTATGTCATCACTACACTTTCCTGCTCCAGTACTCCACACGCTCCCTTCCTCTTGGGGTCGGAGCTTCCAGATCTTCCCTGGTGCATGGTTCGGGCAGGAGGGGGCAGACAAGAAGGTGTTTCATAGTCTGCTCCTGCCCACAGTCACAAGCAGTCTGTCCATCTGGGCTGAGGCCCCACTTTGCCATGAGTTTCTTGAGGTTATGCTATGGCTATTACAATGCAAATACATGTACTCACCAGTTTAAAGGACAATAAGGTATCCTGCATGCACCCCCACACTTTCATGTTTGGGGTCAAATCAGATTTCTTAAGAGAATGTTGTGGCTTTCCAAAGTACATATTGTACAGATCACAGCATTGGGGGAAGTGGTAGCAAAAATGAGTTTTTTTTTATGATTGAGCGTACCTTGAGTGGGGTTCATGTTCGCTTTATTGAAAGAGTTGCTGGTTAGCATAACAAACGTTATTAACTTGTGAACAGCTTGTGTTCAACTGGAAGCGGGGGTGACAATTTTCCAAAATTCCATTGAAAAACTTTCCCAAGATTCAACAAAAATGTTCCAGTATGGGAAGGAAAGTTTCTGACTTCATTGTGTTCAAATGCATGGTTATCAAAGCTTTTTAGACAGTGTTCTGAATACATGAGTCTGTGTACATGTGTGTACATGTGTACTTCTGACAGTTTTACTGATGTACTTTAGATAAGTCTCTAATTATTGCATTTTAGCCTGAATCAGTTCTTTGATGAAAAGTTAGGTATTCTGTCCATGGTGCTGAAAAGTGGTTTGCAAATACAAGAACACAACGTATAAAATGTCGAGGTGGCATGATTACTTCCTGTTAGCAGTCCATCAGTTCTGATGATGACGGCAAGCAGCATAATCACCACTGCGGAATGATTGAACTTCTTTGGATCTAATTGACCTTCAGCAAGCTGTAGATTGATCTATCCAGATCCTGCATCCAGGTCCTTCCATGATGAATGAATACAGTTGATAGACATTGTACTAAAATGTCAAACTATACTTGTTGACACACTTGCATTCCACAGATTTTCTTATTTAATTTCCTCCTTTGGTTAGGCTTTCCTGTTATAGCTGTTTTAACAAACAATGTATGTTTGCATCTTACCACTTTCTTTGGATAATGTTGGCTTTATGTGTGATATTGATAATGATAAAGTCTAGCCTCACTTGGTCATTTGAAAACACAAAGTCTACATTGTAATGATTGTGACTGAAGTGAAATGTTAATATCTATGTTGCCTGTGCAAACTGAATATGACTTTATACTAGTAGGTAGGGCTGGGTATCGGTACAGCGTACCGGTACCAAACCGGTTTTCCTCATTGGACCGGTCCAGAAAAACCGGACCTGAAAAAATTAGGCGGACCGGATGTTGGACCGATTAGAAAATTAACAGATTATTTTATC
This sequence comes from Branchiostoma floridae, assembly GCF_000003815.2. Classification (NCBI taxonomy): domain Eukaryota; kingdom Metazoa; phylum Chordata; class Leptocardii; order Amphioxiformes; family Branchiostomatidae; genus Branchiostoma; species Branchiostoma floridae. Next base: position 21,400,188 of record NC_049980.1, on the reverse strand, counting down.
AGGCATTCACACGTTTTGGCGCTTGCAGGTGGAAGAAAATAACAAGAGTGAAGTAGAGTAGAGTTTATAGTAATTTCTACCAAGTTTTACAGCCAATCGTACAGGTACAGTTAGCGTTGTAGGATTTTAAAACCCCAGTGTAAGTCTAATACTCCACTAAACAGATTTCTTTGTAGTGAAATGGACCATTGGTATCAGTCATACTGCATCAGGTCCAGGTTCAGGTCCGGACCAGGACCTAATCCTCTGGACCTGAACCGGACCTGGACCTGAATTTTCTGTACCGGTACCCAGCCCTACTAGTAGGTATACTTTGACTTTCCAATTGGAAATTAAACATGCTAACTATACAATTCATATGAATCTCTTGTCCATGTCAAAAAAGATTCTGTACCCCCTGTAAGTCTGAAAGACTTGTCAGTATTACAATGTGCCCAGTGAAATAGAAACTAGCCATACATAGTTATGCAGTAGGTGTCTGAAAGCTTATTGTGTATGGTCCAGCATCCATTATAGGCTTTCATGTCTGAATGGCTTTCCTGTGGCATTCTGATAAATGCTCAGTAAGGTAAATACATATTAAGAAACTGCCCATGCGTGCCAAGAGGAGAGTTCGTTCGAGAGGCTAAATCAATGCAGATTGGTCCTTTGTAGCTTGGACAGCACCATTGGCAAACTACTAGTATCCTATTGAGGATTTACTCCTGCCTGCAGTAAGGCGCTTTATAGCATCCACCTACTTGTCTTAAACATTGATCCCACAATTACGTATCATATATATCAACTTTGTCCTCTTGTAAAGCTGCACCAATGTAATTTCTTGGTTCTCTGATTGTTCTATAAAATTGATATAATGGGCAAGCAGAAAAAAGGAAATTTTATAATAGACATAAATCTGCATGTGATGTTGAATTGTAAATAATGATTCAATTATGCTGATAGGTATTTGTCATATAATATATTTGTACATTTGTATTAAGTACATTTCAGACTCAAGGCCTGATGATTGCTCTGTTGGTATTTAGTAATTGTGGTTTAGATAAATGTAGGGACAAACATATTAGTGCAGACTAGCAGTCAAGCATCTACAGCTTCTTAGATGTTGACTTTTGACTTGATTTACTTGTAATATTTGGAACCAGAAATTAGTTGAAAATTGGAAGTGAAAAAATGATGATGAATACTTGTAGTAGTCTGCTTTTGGGGTACATGTTGTATTGTCTGGGATGTTGATTCAGTTACTGTCATTTTTGATGTAACATCTGACACTGCCTTTTATTTGCTGTTATATTTGCATGCAAGTAGCCCCTCGGGCAAGCCATCACCGGAAAGTCTGTCAGTATCAATGTCCACAAATTTTTTTTGATCTCTTGTATCATGATGACTTTCAAGTTCCTTCTTGCAGCCCAAATGTTTAGTGTGTGCTATACATGTTTGGTATTAGTTATAATATGTTCCCATTCCAGTCTTGGAAAGATTCAAAAATGATGTAGTCTACCACTTTGGTTATCTTTTTATTGCAGCAGGTCAAGGCTACATTAGGAAGCAGATTATTGTAATATTCTTAAAGGCAGGCACATCTTACCTTTAGAATATTTACAATAATAACATAATGATATCTTATATTCAATTTGATGGATCATACACTTTCTCTGTCCCCAACATATATTGATATTGTTCATATCCCCAAATAGACAATTTCTGATATGAGATAAAACTGAATAAAATACTGGTAAGTCTTGCAATCAAGTTCAGTAGATCAGTACAATCAATTTAACCAAGGACATTCTTGATTTAACGGTACATTTTGCAAATCATTTCCCACACATGATAGTAGCTGTTAGGGGAGCTCTGAGGGGGAAATACATGCATCACCCAACTGGTACCTTTGCCAGAGTTGGAAAAATTGATGTGTTTGTGGATTAAAAGCTTCCCACCACTACATCATGCAAACCTGAGAGTGCATTGCTAGGATCCCCTTTTCTTCCAATGACAGTTTGTTGTTTGAAATCCTTTCAAGCTAGTAAGAGAGGTCAGTTACAACATGCTAAAAGACAGCATTACGTCAGTACAGACTTACATGTAACTTCAGAGGGTAATTCTTTAAAGACAGGATAGATTGAAGGTCTACATACGTGTTCATGCAAGAATTGTCAATCTGTTTTAAATAGAACATATTGCAAAGGGGACTCTTTTGCCTTTGACGTCTAATGTTAACTGCTAAGCTCAACATGGAATTTGCAAAGTCTTTTCAATTAGAGCACGAGGAAGTTCAATAGCAGCAGCAATCAGACACAGGGAGGACTGTCTAGAGCTCCCTGCCCTCTGGCACTTTATCTGTCAGTTTTAGACACAGTGTCTGCTCAGTTTCTTCTTTGACTTTCAAAAGAAGTTTGAAACCTGCAGTACAACAGTTCAAATTGACTTGAAGGATGTTTTGAAGAAAATATTATTCCAATGTCATGTGCATAATCATATTTTGTCCTTGACTTTCCAAGATATAATAACCGGAAATTGTTCAGCAACTGGGTTACTGTTCAGAGCTGTTCTGAACAAAACAGCTTTCTGTAACTTTGCATCAGTTTATGGCCTAGTTAGAATTCTCAGGCAGAGTTGGCTAGTATTGATTATCACTGTCATACGGAATTAAAAAAGAAATAAAAATGATTAATAGTAATTGATGCATCAGATATACATGCTAAGAGTGTAAGATAATGTAAGCAGCATTCAATCATTAAACTTTGTAAGATACGTTATCTTTTTTGATATGTTTGTTAATGGGCTAGTTTCTGGATAATGTACGGTAACTCAACATTTTTGTGAATCTTTCTGCATCTAGCCATAACAAAGGATGAGTTTCTGGCTCCCCAAAATGTTCAGCAGGAACTACAGCGTTGCAAGGTTCAAATTACCCTTTAGATGCATCATTTTAGGTTGTCCAAGTTCCAAGTACATAATTTCTTCATAGGGCTGGAGAAAGGATGAAAGTTTTAAAAAATATGTCACTCAAATACGACTTGTGTAGGATCAGTGAAATGCACAATGTATTATTTTTACCTCCATTAAAATGGAGGTATACAGTCATGTACATTGTAATGTTGTATTGTTATGTTGTAGTGATGCATTGGTAGGGTCCTAGAGACAGAGTCTGGAAAGAAGTACTGAGAGAGGACAATCGATGTGAGAGTAGAGAGAGAAGTGGGAATAAATCTTGTGGACTGCACTTCAGTGTTTTGAGTCTTTCCAATCCGAAGGAACCCTATAATATACAATGTAGTCACTTCCATGAAAATAGATTTATGGTTTTGCGCCTGTTTGGGTGCATGCGAGCGTGCAGTTCCGTCGCAATATCTCAATACTGTTTCCGGCAATTGGATCATGATATTTGGTACGTGAGTTGGTGTTGTCGACCTCATGGTGAGGATCAGTTTTCAGCCTCCTGGTGGCCCACCTTGGTACTGCAGCAAGACTTCCAGTTTTTGTATCTTTGGTCTTGGACATGTTATGCTTTTTGGTGGCAGATGGGTAAGGAAGAAGTTTTATAGGTTTGGGTCCTCTACCAGTTAAGGAACTAATGCAGCTATTCTGTATGCCGTATAATTTGCATAATTGATTCAAATGTACTGCAATTTTCTTAGTGGAAGATGCAAGTCAGTCAAAGGGGTACATCACAATGCATAAGTTATGTGAAAGTTATTTTATGATTTATGATGAAATATGAACATTGGAATTCTGCCAATGGAAGGGAATTTTATGCAATATCTATAATATTACAGTCTATATAGTTTTGGTACATACTGTAGGACCATCACTTAAGATACTATACAGCCTTATTTGCATGATAAATGACAGAATGGAAGAAGAATTCACCAAGAAGTTCTAATTTATTTCATGGAGCTTTGAGGTCTCTGAAGTATTGTTCCTGACATGTCTATCGTTTTCTTGTTATTTGGTTAAATGGGTTCAGCTCTCATTTTCGAGACTTAAGACCTGAAAAGGCAGAAACAAACGAAAATAAGCACAAAAGACTGGGCAGATAGTATAATATGTTCAAGTTTGAAATCAATTTAGTGTGGCCGCAGTTGAATTTTTTCATCAGAACACTTGAGCAGCATAAAAAAATGGATGAATTTAAGTTCCAGAAATACTGAGTTTTACTTTGTACAGAAATTCATCAGCATTCCAAACCACTGGCTATTATGTTACAGTTTGTAAGTGGATTATGGGGAGGCAGGACAGGACAGGACAGGACAGGATTTGATGGAGAAATTTAAAGGCTGCCTACTTTGAGCCAGCCATTAATGGGGATCCTTGCAAAGCCGAGGTGTACTTCTTACATTACTCTGGCAAAATTGTATTACAGCCATATATCTCCAGCACCCAAATTCCCTAGCCAGCCCTGCAGGCCTGCAGTATTGATCTCCTGCCAAGAAACTTCTCCTGGTGAATTATGCAAAACTGGAGGATTTCATCTCCAGCTTTGACCTGTCAATGACCTATCAATATAAGATTTATTTTGAGGTTTACAGATCCGTAATCTGAATCAGAACTGTCCCTGATTTAAGGCCTTATCTGATTGCACTTCAGACGCTGTGGTGTGCAGCATAATGATTATAATGGGCTCCACAGCGGTGTGCACAAGGCATTAAAAATTCAACATTTCTTTCAACATTTGAAATACTAACCGCTCCTGTAAAATGTAGTACCATGTGGCTTTTCCACAGAAGGGAATGCCAGTATTTTTGACAGCTGCTTCTCAATTTCCTTCCCCCCCCCAAGATATTGAATTTGAAATGTCGCCTTTCACATCTCATCTTCTTCAATGTTCCCTCTAAAGAGTCTGAGAATCGAGCGGATTATAGATGATCATCCCAGGTGTGACACTGAGGAAGAGCCAAATGCTATGTGTATGTCCTTTGACTGTTAAACTTGAGACTAATTGAATAGTAATTCAACATCCCGGCCTTTCCTGACTTGTTTTACCAAATCATGATTTCATCAACTGTTTAGCAAGGTTGACTACATGCAGGTGTTTTGTGCCATCAGTCAACCCCCTATAGCAACCAGTATTGTATGTGCGAGCCAGGATTTGATAGTGTCACTGTCTCGACCTTCATCCAGTCTTCCCGCTGGGAACTTGATGACAAGTTTGCAGGCTTGAAATGATGCACAGTGCATTTAATTATTTGGGAAGTTACAGACATTACAGGCACAATCTGTAATGGATGCTATTTGTTGGGGGAATTTCAGGCCCACCAGTATCAAATGTTTTAACTGTAATGTCTTAGGCGACACCAATCTGATTTCTTGGTTTTGGGATTTTCTGCTTCAATTTTTTTTATTTGAAACAAAATAAATATGGCTATCACATGCAATATTCAGGATAAATCAAGTGCTCATATTTTAGCTTCATCAATAAAAAGAGTCCTTGTTTTGCTAGTTGTGATAATTTTTTTCCATTTATCCCAATATTAAAAGTTGAAAATTCATTATTCAGTCAGGTGTGTTGATTTTGTGGCTCTTGTGGTACTATTTGTGAGGGTATGACATAGTATGTCTAAGTATCATACTATGTCTATATCTTTTTCATCTTTAATTCTTATTTTGTCTGCTCCCTGCATTATTTACCTGCAAAAATCAAAGAACCAAGAAAATATTAAAGCTGCCCAAAGCCTCGGTACGACAAAGTCAGCGGGAAGGAGAAGCGTCTACTGATCCAGGATGAGATAAGGGCTGGGGAAGAGGAGGATCGGCGATGCAGGATGGTAGGCATGCGCAAGCAAGGTGCGTGGACTAGGTGGGAACATGCTGACTCCCGCAAGGTCACATGGCCAGAGTTGTGCAGAGCTGAGCCTTCTCGGATCAAATTTCTCATCTCTTCAGTGTACGACGTGCTTCCAAGTCCAGCTAACTTGCATGTCTGGGGCTTGGCAGAGACCCCCTCATGCCAACTCTGTCAGAGGAGAGGTACCCTTGAACACATTCTCAGTTGTTGTCCGAAAGCACTAGGGGAAGGGAGGTACCGCTGGCGGCATGACCAGGTTCTTAGGGTGTTGGCAGACACAGTTAGCAATGCCATCCAGAGTAGCAGGAGTCAGCAACCCCCCAAGAAGTCAATTGTCTTTGTCAGGGCCGGAGAGAAAACCCGACAACAACCCACTTCCGCAGGTGGGCTTCTCTCCACTGCTAGAGATTGGCAGCTTCTAGTCGACCTTGGGAGACAGCTCAAGTTTCCAGAACACATTGTAGCCACGTCACTTCGCCCTGACATGGTACTCGTGTCAGAATCCACCAGACAAGTGGTTCTGCTGGAGCTAACTGTTCCCTGGGAGGAGCGGATAAGCGAAGCCAACGAGCGGAAGAGGGCGAAGTATGCCGAACTGGTAGTACAAAGCCAGAGTAATGGGTGGAGAGCCCGGTGTGTACCAGTGGAGGTTGGTTGCCGGGGTTTCGCAGGGCAGTCTTTGGCTTATGTGTTAAAACTCCTTGGAGTAAGAGGCTTCCGTCTTCGGAAATCCATCAGGGATATTCTAGAGGCTGCGGAGAAAGCCTCACGTTGGTTGTGGTTCCGTAGGGGGGAACCGTGGAAGCCACACGGACACAGGTCGGGGAATGATCAACCTCGGCTGGGTCGCCCGGGCGAGGGTGTATGGTGATTAAAGACCCGAAACACCCAATGACCCCGGGTTCATCACTGATGATGTGTCCCTGTTCGCACTACCAGAGTGTATTCTAGAGTGTCTATATCTTTTTCATCTTTAATTCTTATTTTGTCTGCTCCCTGCATTATTTACCTGCAAAAATCAAAGAACCAAGAAAATATTGAATTGTTGATATGGTCTAAAGACTACAGTTCCTGTATATCCAACGGCTTGCAGACAATACTTTAAAAACTTCACTTAACAACATACAGAATCAAATATTCTCTTAATGTATTGTAATATATTAACATTCATGTATTCCAGTCATGAACATGTAACATGCTTTTGCCACAAGAACTGGTGGGTAAATTCTAATCATACATGTCTATGCATATCTAATGTTGCTCTGGAGTCAGTCACAAATTCTTGGATAGTGTCATTGTTGTAATTAGGATGCATCTCATGTTGATGCTATTTATTCAAGGGTTTGTCGCCACTCCAGCTTAATTCCTGCAATATCAGTAGTGCTATTGAATTTATTACCCTGCTTGCAGAAAGTGGTGATTTAAAAGGAAGGAGGCCTATCTAGAGGCCCACTGTGTAGATAAACCCATTAGAATCATGCCCGCTGCTATGTCATTTCGTGTGGAGTGTGGTTAATTTTGAGACCCACTTTAACTGTACAGAGCGCAGACGATAGTCCAATGGTTGAGTTAGTGCTGCATTCAAACACTATGGCCAAAGGACAGATCCATTCCTTTGGTTGTAATACTCCATGGTCTTGCCATAATTACTGGCTACCTTATCATCATAATTGGGTCTCATTTTATCACACTTGAATGTTTCTCTTGACCATGCTATATAGTATAGTTGGAGGCTTTTGTAGCCATTTCACAGCACTTACCCATGCAGGCATGGTTTGTTAGGCTGTTGAAGGAAAAATACAAGTAATACATTTACATCTGTTACAGAACTGTCTTACTTTTCTGTCACACAAAACGTGATGTAAAAGTTTTATCCAGCCAGAGATATGTAGTAATGATATTTTCTCCATTTCATCTCTCTCCCGTCATCATTATTTCATCAGGTTAATCTCAGACAGTCCAACGGATTTCCAATTTTTGTCAGAAGATAATGAAAGCTGATAACTGTCTGAGCCTTCCAGGCAAATTATTTTTGCTAATGGAACATGTTTTATGTTATCTACATAATGTCAGTACCTGGGTAGTAACAACATCATTGATATATAGTATAAGTTATAAAGGAAATTACAATTGAAATGTGCTAAAAAAACGTTTGAAGAGAAGTTTTTATCCAAAATTTGTCTTCATCTCCTTTGCATATCAATTTTTAAAATGTAGGGTATAATTCTGCTCTTTAACCAGCTTTCCTGAGTGTCACTGGCAAAAGATAGTTGATGCTATCTGAAATGTCTGACCATTTTCAAAATCATATCTAGTTGCTTGAGTAACTACTTTTTGGCATATCTTATGACCCGGATGTCTAAGTTCTAACCTTCATAGATTTCTACATTTAAGCAAGATCAAATGACAATCCTGGCATGCACTAAATTCATGCCACATATATATACATACATATATATATTGCTAAAACTAGAGTATATTTTTTTATTTCCAATCAGAATACCATTTACCGTGACAAAATACTGATTGCTAAGCAGACTGGCTGATTGCCACTACGTGAAACTGCCTTGAGATATGTGCAAGTTATATCGCTTTTGTCGTTGAAGTTGTTTCAAAGGTCTGACCTCCCAGCATCCCTTATATCCCATTCATGAGATGGAGGGTATTCCAAACATGTTCCCATTTGTTAGGCACTGATGTGTTCGCAATGGATCACGCAGTCATCATCTGAATGCAGCTATTACTGCCCCACCTCCATTTCCATGCAAAGCCACCGGAAATAACAACCGTCAGATCCTATCATCGTTACAGATAACCAACTGAAGGTTTATCGACTTCTCTATACAGTAAACCTTAACCTTTACCTGAACATCACCCACTTTTAGTCAGTTTCTTAGATTAAAGCTCTCATCAAAATCTTGCAAAACAAAATGTAATGGCTGTGTATTGATTACTGATAAGTTGTTTTGTTACATGTCGTTGATGTCTATGCCTGATACTACAGGAACGAACAGTTATTGCATGGAAAACCAGCAAAGACTGATGTTTATGCAGTATAAGGCTTTGCCTAATCACAATTCAGTGATAAGGGGATTTTAAAAAAAGTGTATTTGTTGCTAGATTAGCAAAGTAGTCTTTCTTCCTCTTCAGTCTGTCATTTCCCTTTATGCAGAAAAAGTGGTTCATTTACAGTTTCTGTACACACCTGAAGTGGAGAAGATAACGATAGGAAACAGCTTGTGTGACACAGATCAATATGGCTGCTGATAAACAGGCATACTGGCCAAGGTGAGCATGTCCTGGTAGTTGCAGTAAAAAGCTTTTTAAATTATCAGACTAGGAGGGTCAAACTGTTGGCATCTGTGCAAAATGCTTTGTATCTACAGCACAGTCAGTCCAGATATCAAGGGAACAATGCTGCAAAGCCAAAGGTAGAACTGTGAGTGCGTTGGAGTGTGTATCTTTTGCATTCATAAGGTACAAAATACAGAATATTCTGCAGAACCATTAATGTTTCTTGTAATATATATAGTCAGGCGTGAAGGTTAAGTGATCAAACAAAAAACATGCTGAACAGCCAATTTTGAAAAATTATAATAAGCTGAGACTTATTTTAGTGCACATGCTGTAGGACATTTTTACCATTGATTTATCATTTATTCTTTATTTTTATTGGAATTTTATTGTAGTTTAAAGTGCACAAATGCTGACAGAGGTGTTTGTTGTATCAAAAATTGGATAGAATCCTTGTGTCAAAAAGATTTCTTGGAATTAGAATATAACAAATGCTGCATTTGCCATTTCCTTGTACCCCCTTTATGTTTTTCCTGGCAATACTCAAGACAATGGTTCCTCACTTATTTTTGAATGTATATGATTGAAATTTGGCTTTGCTAGGACCTTACGCAAAACGTGGAGAGGAAGCTGCTTTCAGAATACTAATCACCAACATACTCCCAATGCCAGTCGAATCAATATGGTTTAAAAGATTTCTACTGGTGAATTCACTGACACGACACTGTCAGCAGCCACTGGACACTGTACATGAGATATAAATGAAGTTATACAACCCTGCAGTCAATATTGTACCCTCTCTGCACCAGCGGGAACATCCCAAACTGGTGGCAACGTAAAGTGTTGCCTCAGGGTTGCATCAGGGCTTCTGTGAAAAGCAGCACTAGTTATTAATGGAGTTAACTGCCAGGCTGTTCAGCTGTGAAATAATTTAACCGTTTTTTTCCCCACTCTTACCGAGCTATTATCACAAGTATTTTCTGCAGCTGTTTTATTTTCTTTAATTTTACAGCAGCTAAATATGGTATGGGTAAGAGTGCGATTTTGATTTGATACAATGTCAATGTGGATTTTGTTTCTGAGGAGTTTAAATATATAGTTTCTAAACTCAACACAAGAAGTTTGGAAAATTGTATATTGATCGATCATATCTTGCTATTCATCTATTGTATAGTGTCATATATCATTTGGAAGCTTGTTTATCTACTCTTTACAGTGACACTTTATTTTCCATGATCCTTCATTTAAAAGTATTACAACAAAGTATTTAATATGCAATGCAAGTGTATTGCAGAACACAGTAAGCGCAGAATTTTGCTGCCAACATAGTGTCCATCGTCATGGACACTGTTGGCTGCAAAATTCAGCAAAAATTTTTAAAAAACCTACTCGAACAAGTCGCCCTGGTGCTCTAGCCACAAATGTCCACTCATAATGAAATGTCATTGTGAGGGGCATTGACTAGGGTTTCCAATGACATATAGTGCAAAGCATTTACCGAGATTCGATCAACCGGACATAGATGTCAAACCTTTCCAAAGCTGTGTTCAGTTTGTAAGGCCCACAGATAAAAATGAGGTTGTGGATTTGCAGTACTTATCTTCATAGCTGATACATTGTTGCTGTTAGCCATAATCTGATAAGAGGCATGGAAATGCTTTTGTTCTTTATGAGTTGATCTCTTTCCTTTATATCTCACACTGTGTAATACTACAGTATCCTCTAGAAGTTCCAGTGTTGTCCTTGGTGCTGAAATATTTGCTACTGTACATTAGTTGATTTTGTGCACATTATAAAAGACTGAGGTGGAGAGATCAGAGAAAATATATTGGCCATTGCAATATTTACACACAGGATGCTTTCATTGATACTTAGGGTCTCTGTCATGTCTTTAATTTAAAGGTTGTACTAAGTGTGAATCTGGAAAACCAGAAGGTTCATGTTTGCCTTTTATGAGTGGTCACCAGCTACAGTGCAGTCATGTTATAGATGGGGATATTTGGACTATAAGTCAAAATAAGGTAAAGCAGTCATCCTCTATTGATTTTAATCTTAATGAAAAAAGTGGCTGCCATTTTTCAATCCAACATGTGAATGCTGATACAACACAAAATGTACAAAGTGTAATCTCTAATGGTCAGCCCAGGGGAGATCCCAGTGGTTTGTAATGGATGTAATCAGGATGTTTATTTCTTACCTCAGGCCAAGTAGATAGTATTTTTTTTATCACGTCTGACCAAGAATCTAATGATTTGTTAAATGTGATAAGGGGAAATAGAAATGAAGTGACAATTTGCTTGACAATTTCACAGGATACAATGTATGGCAACAACTACTTAACAGTGATTTACTGCACAGTCATGTATTGAGTGATCTGGTCTCACATTTGGAATAATGTACAAAACCATTATTAACATGATAAGTTTGTACTTGAACAGTAAATCACAGGATACTGGATTTAAAAAAAAGAAAGCACTGAAAATTAAAAATGAACAAGTCATAGAAAAGCCAGTCTGGACTTTAAATAAATGACTGACATTTTCCAATATATTTTTACGGCATGCCTTTCTTTTATTCATTGCTGAACTTGCTGTCTTCAAAAGTAAAATCAACTAGAGTTCCACGAACACATACCTTTGCCAAATAAACCAGGTTTGTTATGCAGAATGATGTCTGTAGAAAAATGCGTTACTCATTTCATTTTGTTTTATAACAAGACAGACCTGCAGAAAGTAGATTTCCCTAACATTGCTTGGCACAGTACAATAAGTATTACCCCTACAGCATTAAATTACAATAACCACTGAGAGAATCAATATACTATAATACAGGACTGTTTCAGAACTGCAATCTTCCACATTGAATAAGATAAACAAATGCAACTCAACTCTAAACTAAGGGGCTCCTTATCAAACATGACCTTCGTTTCCCCGACCCATACCCACCTACCAAATATCATCAGGATCCATCCAAGGCTTCTCCAGTTATGCTGTTAACACACACACACACAAACACACCCAAAACATAACCTTAACCCTCCTGACAAAGTTAAAAATGCCTACTATCCCCAGGAACAAGTTGCTAGGGGGCCCTAACATATGTCACTTCTTCCTAAGCACAACACCTATTTAACTTCTAAAAATCAGGACCATACATGTTCCTGACTATTCGTTCAAGTCTCCGACCCCTAACCAACTAAGTTCAAAAGATATAGCACAAAGTATGTCTATAGAAGCCGAAGCTAGGCATCTAAGTAGATCATGTTACATGACACAGATTATACAACAATGTTTAAGAACTGGAATCTTTCAAATTTAATGAGGAAAACAATTGCAACTCTAAACTACACTGTACTGTAATGTACAGAACTACCCAGAATAGGAGTAGTAGGAGCGGTGAATTTGGTGAATAGGAGTAGGAGGAGCGGCTCTGTATTTTTTCGACTACTAGTATATCTCCGCGACTCGACCTCTGCTTGGAGAGTATCAATTTACATGTGTCTCTGCATTCCTCGGTATTCCCCGGGTGGAATCGGGAAACAGCCTGTTTTGATGTGCAGGGGATTCCCCTAAGTTGGGGAGGGTTGTAGCTGTAGTTTGGGAGTTTCTGCCTTGTTTTTTCCCCTCAAAATCACAATTTATTGATTGCCAATTACGCTGAAGAACCTAGAAGGGGTTGTGACACCACTGAGGAAGAGATTGACGATGTTTCTACCACTGGAAGTTGATGAAAACTTGCCATTTGCCGGTCCTGTACCATGTGGTAGTATTTACAAACCTTTGTTTTCTTTGCTGTGAAAAAGGAGTAGGTGGGTGTTTTTTGGTGTTTATCATAAAGGACTGAGGGCCATGAGTGTCTGAAATTGTTTTCAAATTATTGATCCAGCCAAATTTCTGCTTTGTATTTGTTTGTTTTTTTCGCCTATGGGGGAGGGCAGCATGTTCAGACATGTATGTAACACTCGTTGAGGTAGCAAAGTCTGTTTTGGTTTTCCTCCAACTCATAATTTTGGTGAAATCTTCCTGGTCAAACATTAGGGGAACACTGATAAGGCCCATCTTTTTACAACTGGTCAAGGCTTTAGGTACTATCTTTGCTAGCAAGAATAAAACAGTTACAGTCACTTACATATGTTGTTTTATGTTTTTATTGATTCAGGAAGAATAGCAAGGCATTCTAGCCTAGTTTTCAGTGACTTAGTTATTTTAGACTTTGTGGGTGATGTTATATACATTTCAAATATTTTTCGAGACTTCAAAGAAAATTTTTTTCTGTCCTTTTGCGCAGTATTATTCCTTACAAACTAGATACAGTCTTTATCTTGATATATTCATATTCTACAGGTTCTTAGCTTTTCAAAAAATGTATAGTTTTACCTATCTAGCATTAAAAAAATGTATAGTTTTACCTATCTAGCATTAAATTAGTATCTGAACATCCCACAAACAGTTCGTAGGTTGGTGCGCTTGAGGATCGACAATTTTAGCTACGATTCCTGTATGCGCCGAAAATTTTAGCACGTCCTCTAAGGGACACTGTTTCAACTTTATAAATATGTCCCTGGTCCTGCATAATTATAGAAATATTTATAAAGTGGAACTTGATACTTCTGATAGTTTCTAGATAATGATAACAGCATTCTACCATTATTTACCATTCTTTAAACCCTATCTAAGCATTGCAGTAGTACTGTTCGGGGCCACCAGGATCCTCCCCCATTACAGGACGTTGGTCTCCAAGGCGCTTTGAGGGCTCCCTACCGCTCAAAAATCACGACCGCAGCATGTCCAGAATGCGAGATATCAGACATGGAGGTTCCGCTGCAGTACCTTAGCAAGCCGCTAGGGTGCCCATTATCGAACTCCCCCTTCGTTCCCCAGACCCCTACCCACCCACCAAATATCATCAGCATCCATCGCAGCCCTCTCGAGTTATAAGAAACTGCAACCGTACGGATCTCCCTTACCTTTACTTACAATTGATTTTAAAGTCTTGTACATAGATGTCTAGAACATTTCATACATCAGGCATATTCTAAGCACTGTTTCAACCTTATGAATATTTCCCTGGTCCTCCATAATTATAAAAATATTTATAATGTAGACCTTGATACCTTTGATAGTTTCTAGATAATGATAACAGAATTCTACCATTATTTACCATTCCCTACCATTTTTTGAAACATCTTGTAAATGGGTCAGTGGTCTAGGAATATAACAATTCACACATCCTTGCAAAGAATGGTTGGCTGTCATGCAACAACAACCCACCAGAAAGGATTCACTAGTGCCCAGCAGTGGAATCAAAAAATATACAGAGGCAACAATAAGGCCTAACTCCATGGGAGCAACATACTACAGTACTTCTACCACTTGGCAACATTGGAGTGTCATAACAAAAATGCCTTGCATTTCCACAGAACTTTTCGACAAAAATGCCTGCTATCCCCAGAAACAAGCCGCTAGGGGACTCAAACATATGTCACGTCTTCCTACAAACAACACCTTTCTAACACTTAAAATCGTTATCATATATTCAATCTTACCTGTCAGTTAGGTCATCAAAGTTGCTTGCAGACCGACAAGACCTCCAAGTTAATCTCTGCTCCACCAGTATCCACAATTAGCAATTCTGGCAAACGTAAAAATCCCTGTCTTCAAATATGTCCTGCCCCACAACAAACTTCATTGACTCAATCCTTAGAGATCAGCAGCTGCTACCTCACCTTAGGTCACCACCTTTCACCTCAACATTGGATCAAGTAACGTGTCAACTGTGCTGTGCACTCTCACTGAAGGAATCAACCAATTTGAAACCAGGCTGGGGGGGTTGTACTGCTTCAGAAGTTTTCGACAAGAATGCTCCGGCTATCCCTAAACTAGCCGCTAGGGGACCCAAACTTATGTCACCAACTCCTGAGCACAACAGCTATCTAACACCCAAAACTCGTGGCCATACCATGTTCAGAAGATGGAAAAACACACCCGGAAGTTGCGCTGCAGTACCAAGGGAAGCCGCTAGGGGGCCCATTATCGAACTCCCCCTTCGTTTCCCAGACCCCTACCCACCCACCAAATACCAGCTGCATCCGTCGAAGTCTTCTCGAGTTATGCTGTCCGCAGACAAAAGTTTGCAATTAAACCGGCGCCCGCACTTCCATGAAAGCCGCTAGGGGGCCCAAACTCGCAGCAATCACTCCCTGCTTTAAGGGCTCCCTAACGCTCAAAAATCACGACCGCAGCATGTCCGGAACGCGAGATATCAAGCATGCAGGTCCCGCTGCAGTACCTTAGCAAGCCGCTAGGAGGCCCATTATCGAACTCGACCTTCGTCTTCCACACCCCTACCCACCCACCAAATATCAGCTGCATCCATCGAAGTCCTCTCGAGTTATGCTGCTCACAAACGGGGAGAACCACACCACCAAACCGAAAACATAACCTTAGCCATTCTGGCAAAGGTAATAAGTACTTATCTGCTTCTGACTAAAAAAAGTATTTTTCCATATCTACATTAAATAGGCTATGTAGAGAATTGTGTATTTATTTAGCACTTTCTGCTAATGATGAATACTAAACTAATTTTACCATTATCCTTACTAACCCAGAAGAAAGGTTTGGCATTTACTGTAACAATAGTTGTGCAGAGAGGTTTGACATTAGCTTTTACATTTTGGTAATGTGTAGTTTTAATCAGAGTAAAAGGTGCTGCAGCAATAGGGAATTTCTCAACCACACGTATCATGCGCTTACAGCAGTTGTGATTACTTCCATTGAGATTGTCCCATGAACTAATGGTACGACTGCTACATTGTAGATTGGAAAATTTGGAGGAAAATTACTTTTCCGTCCATGGAGGGTGGAGGGGGCGTTACCTTCATCTTATCGTGGAGGGTGGAGGGGGCGTTACCTTCATCTTATCGGCTAGCAGGCCCACTCCGCAAACCACAAAAAAACTCTACAAAACATGCTTTCCAACGTGCCACTAGGCACAAGGGACAGGCCTTGCATTCATCTAGCTTAAACAGTATGCTTTCTATCTGTACATGAATAAACAATCTCAGAAATATTTACATATGTTACTCTATTTCATTTTATGTTTATGATAGTGAGACATCCAGGTAAACAATATCTAAATGCAATTCAATCTCTACAACTGGATAAAATTAAGATGTCTAGCTCTGGACATTCAGGTGTTATCCATCACTCTTCTCTGGCATCACTAGAATTAATTTGCATAACAAATCAATAGTCTAGTACATCTAACTGGAAAACCTGGTGATTGATGACTGACTGACTTTGACATTTTCAACTGGTCATTCCAGTTAGATGTACTGGAATAGCGTGAGTTGTTCTGACAGATCATTCTAGTGATGCTGAAGAAGAGTGAATGAAGTCATGGAAGTAAATCTGTGAATCTTATCCAGTTGTAGATATTGAATTGCTTTTAAATCTATTTCAGTTTGTTCCACCAAATACAGTGATTATGGTTATGACATGGTTGATTCTTGAATCTCTAACACCAAAGTACTTAGCAATACCAATGAAGCTATCTTGGTTTCAACAGTCACTTTCCATTGTCTTGTAGGTGATGTACACCTGTGTTATTGTTCCCTGAAAATGAAGTGTAAACATTTCCTTACCTTACCTCTTGCCTTTCCTCTTGTGAAGAAATCTGCGTGTTGAAGGTGACAATATCTTCATTCTGCAGGTGCATCCTGGGGCTTTCAGTTGCTGAATGTCACCTTGTACAGTCTATGCTATTCTTAGATGTAATCCCAACCATCCCATAATACATTATTTTGTAGTTCTAACCAGTCGTTTAAAGAGAGCTGTGTGGCGCATGCTACAAATACCTTCACCTTTGCACACAATATCCCTTCTACAATTACTTTTTTCTACCTGACTATGGTAGCTCATCACTATTCTGCTCAAAGGTTCTTATATTCCCAAGAAGGAAAGGCTCAATTTAAGATCTCTGACCAGGTAGATGCATGCCATAAACACGTGCTGTACACATGGCAAACCAAGGATAGGATGTCACCAGTCACTAAATCTGCTAAGGAGACATCAGCATGAAAAGACTCTTAATAAAGCCACAATAAAGTTGCAGTTTATTCACCTGTGTTTTTACAGGCTTCATGTTACAACCTGCTGATGATGGTGAATGAAATACAATTAACCATACATGTTGGCTGTGTATGGATTTGCCTGAATTTAGAGGACAGCATTGAAGGATAGCCTTCACCACACAGTCATGCAATCTGCCAAACCATGTTGGCTTGTCTGCTTAGACTCATACTATTTCATTAAGTTGATATGGAATTTGATTGATGATTTTCTTGTTTAATATTAGACTGTCTAAGCCAGGGATTTCAAATCTTTTGTAGTTCAAAATTTTGTAATGGGACTTTCAAAGTTTACCTTTCTGGGCATGTTCCAATCTTATATTTATATATATATATATGTATATGCACATGTACATGAAAATTACATTCTCCTTGCTGACTTCTTGTGTGACACAATGTTTGGCTGCACCCACAGCAAGGAGAATGTAAGAAACCTTTCTTCCCGCATATTGAATATGCCACCATGTCTATGTAAATTGCACATAGGAAACATGGAGGCAGAGCTTCTTGTATTATAACGCAGATGTGAGTCATGCTGAACTCAAGTTACAATATTGTTTGTCATTAGGTGAATATGCATGCATTACAGGTATGATGAACAAAGATATGGATGGAAGAAAAAAAGACAGAAAAAAATAGATTGAATCTGAAATAAAGTGAATAAATTCGGTGGTTACATTCTATTGGATAAAAATTGAATTTCAAACTAACAGCAACCTGTATATTGTAGGATTTGGCATGGTACACTTAGTGGCGCATCATGGACAGAGCCAATAAACTTCATTTTGCATTTTATTTGCTATAGATGATATAGACAGGATGGTAAGATAAGTGACAGAGCAAAGTACTTTATGACTGTTGAGTATTGTTTTCTTGGTTGTACAGTATTAGATACTTTGAGAATAGCAATGAGAATAGCAATGGCAGAGATGCTTTTCTGCAGCATCATTTTCTACTTGTAGACAGCACACTGTTCAGAAGAGACAAGTTGAACAACATATCTGGTGTATTCCTATTTGCAGATTGCAACATGTTGGAGAGACAGCAGTGAGATTATTCTGCATAGAACCATGACTCCATCTACCAGGCATGAATAATGCCCAGTTTCCTGTCCATTCACTTTGTCCTCCAAATAGCCTTGAGGCAGCATAAGAATGAAACGGTTCCAATTAGATTTTACTCGGTGGGAGGAAGTGTCGAGAATACTTGATACGAATGGATGATTTAGTGCACGGCGTTTTCAGTCTCAGGGGGAGGCTCATATTAATTTTGGGCAGGCAGCAGCCATAGTTGATGAGCAGGTAAGCACACATAACAGGCCTGAGAGTTGTCATTATTTTATTGCTCTCTCCCCAATCAAACCAGTGTTTTACTCAGTTAAGCAGGTTGCATTTGAACATCTTGAAAGGAAAGTGTCACTTGAGTTGGAATTGGAAGCCATGGCAAGATGTAATGTAAATACAATACAATCTTATCATTTATGTTAAGTTTCATGACTATGCTTTTTTACATACATGTAGATGGTCACTACTTGATTTTTATGTTGGTTATATCAGAAATATTCCTCTATTTTTTTTCTCTAAATTCTGAAAATTTTTAGCTACTGTACATTGGATAGAAGTGGTTAAAATACATTTCTGTTGGAATGCAGGGAGTGGATTTCCTGCACATTCCAGACACATCAAAGGGTAACACAAGATTGCAGGGTGGCAATTGCAAGAGGGCTTAAAGGTCATTCTTAATCCTAGCAGCCCACGCATCAGCAATGAGGTAATGGTATCACAGATAAAGCTAACAGTCTAACCTTCCAACTGGATCCTGCAGACTAGTGTTGCATGAAGTTTTTCCTGAGCATTTGTGCTTGTCACTTGTTCATTTGACATCTGAATTCCTCTTGATTTGTTCATTGCATCCTTCAATTCAAGATCAATACTCCTTCTTGTAGTAGCCTCTAGTGCATGATATTGAACATAACAGTCAGCAGCTTGTTCTTGTGACCTTCACACAGCCAGCCCAGGGGAATTGTGCAGATCCACCTTGTATATACAGGAGCAACTCAGCGATATTTGTACACTTATTTCCATGGGTTCAGTATGCAGGTAGCAGCAAAGATCCTCTTGCACACATATATCAAGAACTATGATACAGAAAGCCACAGCCTTGGCTGTCTTGGACTAAGCCTGTACACTTGACAAGGAGGAGGGATCTTGTGTTGTGATGTTTTGAATGCATAGCGTTGTGCATGACTACTGTCATTCATGTTTGCTGTCTACTCTGCCATTCCACATGTGATGAAAGTGCAGGTTGTTTGTCCTCTATATCTACAGACTTCTTGTCATCCCGCGAAGAATGATTAGAAAATCTGACTTGATACATGGTCCAAAGGACACGACCAGCTTCATACAGAATTGTCAAGTAGGTTACCACAAATACAATACCCACAATGTACAGGAACACCCATGGTAGAACAGTGTCAAATTGATAAAAGCCTTCTTGTGGGATGGTATCATTTCCACCATTTCTGTCGGGATCGACAAGTATTGTTGCATTGTACCCTTGGTTTGCGATGTTGCTTCCATTGGATTGGAGGTCAGTGTAAGGGATAGAGGTTGCACTGTCCATAATTTACCCACCTTTTTGTCCAACGCACTTCTTGAGATGCACAGCTTCACGCAGGCATCATCCTCATTTTTGCACATCATCAGGCTCTGCCTGCATCCTTACTCATAATCGGCAACTTCGCTGTACGCCCGGTGGTATCTGTTGCAAACCTTGGAAATGTACAGGTCCAGTCCTTGCTCAACCATGTTGGGCTGTCTGTCTGGGAGTTACGCTTGTGTTGCTCAAGCTTCCTTCACAAGGTCTGAATCCATCCACATGCGGCTGCACTCTGATTACTAACCGTCATTAAAGGTGACAAATTGCACATACTGCATATGTGTGCCTCCGTCTGGGGCTAGATCATGAATTCTAACAGAGATGAGCGCCCCCAGTATACGTCATGATCACAGGGCCGTTATTCCGTCATTGCTTCATTTCCATGCAGATCTTGTGAGAGGTATGAGGAGCATTTAGAGTGCATAGTGCAAGCTGCCACTAAAAAATTGCTGCTGTAGATAAAGTCCTGAGAGGCACCCCACTTATACAGCGTCGCCGCGATAGCATGCCTAATCAATGCACCCAATTTTAGATAGTGTGTGGAATCTGTAGTCCTCCAATCAGGGAACAGCATTCTAGTGATAGAATATGATGAGGCACAATTATGTTAAAGATTTGTTGTACGCTAGATAATCATTACAACTTCCCCCAAGGGAAAAATGCCTAAAAATAAATAGCATTGATTCAGTAAGTAGGCATGGGATCATTGACCATTACAGTGCTTTTTCTCAGTGAAATTCTGCTTATTCACAGTGTTTATCTAATGTGAGAATAATTGAAAAGTTGAGTGCTTGTCGATGTTTGTGTTTTTGTTTATCTACAATGCATGATATCATCCTAAGATCATACATAAAATAATTATCAAAATGATATCATGAAATGAAAATGAGTCTAAACCTTATTTCACTTTTTTAAATTTCACTTTTTAAAATTTATTTTAATTATAAAGATTCCCAAAATACAGTGGAAGGTATGGTGGAACAGGTGTTTCTAGTTAGAAGACGCCATTGTCAAGGCTACCGACGAAAAGGTATAAAAAAATCACTGACGTCAAACCCAGAATAATATAATACCATCTAATGCTTGTGACTGAATATCAGCAATAGTGCATGAGAACCACATCCTGTTGATTTTGAGCCTGCAGCATGCATGGTCAATCCTCTCCATAGTGAAGTAGATTGGAATATTGCTGTAGCATCATTATATCCCCCGTCATCCCCATCAGTGGGCGTATCCATTGGGTAAACCTAACAAGTTGACAAGCCATAGCGTATAGTCTACTATGGAGCCCCCAGGCCTCTTGACTGGTGTAACATTCCATAAATGTTGTCCCAAGTGGTTACCATATAGAATGTACACAAGCTCTGGCTGTTGTACTGGATGCCTCTCTCCCTGGTCAGTATCCCTGAGGGTTTGGAAGTGCATGGACTAGGAAGAGAGCAAGTGGATGTCTGTTTTTCCTTTGCTATAATATCTGCAACTGCTTGGACCAGGGTATTGTAGGCAATTGATGTGGACATGCTAACAAATTATCACCCCATGGAACATATATTCAGAACCAGTAGCATGCTTTTTTGCACTATCAAGTACAAATGTAATATATACTATTCTTTTTAAAGCCTTGACAAAATGTGCTAGGGTAATATAAATTCCCACTTTGTATGCCAGAAAACAATTTCTAAAACCCAATTTCTAAAGTTGGACATGCTCTTTAATCCCCAATTTGTATTGTCATTTAATAATTGTTTTAATTGTCAAAATAAGAAATGATAAGTTTTGATTGTCAAAATAAGAAATATTTGTGCAACAATTGAACAACCTACAGCTATGGTAACGTATAACCTTGTCATGATATGAATTAGTTGTTACTAGGAGTTTTGAAAATACTGCCAAGCAGGATTATCATCAGTAATACTAATAAGCAGAGCCTGATAGAAAAGTGCCTTCAAGTTGGTAGGTACTGTTTCGGTAGTTGATGATGATAGGTACCATTTCAGAAGTTGATGATGGTGGGTATGGTTTCAGTAGTTGATGATTGTAGGTACCGTTTCAGTAGTTGATACAGTCAGTCTCAAGTTTTCTTTCCTGCTGTGTTCATCTTGACCTCTTGCTGAATCTTTTATGAGGCTCAAGGAAACAGATTGGTATGAACTTAGTCAAGTCTTGCTGGGTCCTCTCTAATGTTGATGTGATTTTTCTTACTTTTTCTTTTCTCAGGGTTTTGTTCAAACACCTTTTCAGTGGGTGTTAATCATTCATTTCCTTTTTCAAATTTGGTACTAGGAGTGACAGTATATAAGGAGCTATGGGGCTTTCAGACCATTGCCCATTAAGCAGATCTGGTTTTCTTTAAGGACAGACATTTGATGTTACATCTGGGAACATACATGTACCATGTGTCAATGGATGGATTATGTGTCCTTAGATGATTCTTATGAATTATTGGCCATTCTCAGAGATGGATCATCCTTCATTCTTGGCATTTTGGGCCCCATGAGTCTGAGGGAGAAAATTAAGCTAGACATTTCTTACCTATTTAAAGTTACTTGAGTGCAGTACACAGTATTTCTACTTAATTCGTTTTTTCCACTTCATTGCTGAAGAATATTGAAGATAATGTCTTAAGTCTTACTTATCTGATTTTAATAAAGAAAGATGGATGAATTTTGGGATGCCAAGTTGAATGCAGATACTTTTCCGACATTGATATGCTATAGGTGTGTGACACTCAGTAGATATTTTGTATGGTGTCCTTGCAGTGAGACATGTGGATTTCTCCTGGTGTCAAATAGAAACAAGGTAGCAGCCGTGATAATTGGACTACCACAATTCATTTGACGCCTGGGCCTTCTCTAACTTACAAATTCAAAGTTTGAATCTTCCTAGCTTACAAAATTTGGATTGTAGACTTTCTTGGGGCCTCTCATCATATTCAAATCTAATGACTCTGACAAGGTGAATGCAACCATCATTACTGTCACAGTACTGTAAGGTAACATTTTCTTTAGAATAGTGCATATGAATGATATTGTGCACTGAACAAAACGTACAGCCTTCAACTTGCTGAATGGCAACATTGCTAGTACAAAATAAAAAGACTGGATTGGCTAATGTGAACTTTTGCTCTATCTCCATTATTTGTACCATGCCACTTCCACAGGGAATAACTGCACTTAAAATGCGAACAATCTATCACTTTGGCTAATGGACTTTCTTGTGTAATGTAGTGAAAGTTGAGAATATCTTCTACAATTTGGACCTTAGAACCTTAATGCAAACAATAAAGGTATGAAAAAATGCTGCCAAAATGATAGATATACAGTTAGACTGTCGTTTCAAACGAAATTGTTGTGAGATTGATAAGTGAGCAAAAAGTAATGGCTAATCAATACTCCAAATTGCCTGGTACATATCGCTGTCCAGAAGGACCCTGATAATGGTTTCCTGTCAACCCCACAGTCTGTCTTGTCATGAAGGACATATATCCTAAGTGCTGATCCTTTCTGGTGTCTGTAAGTTATCTGTCTTCAAGTACTGAACAGTTGGACAATAACTGAAATCATTTGGGATGGTTGCAACTATCTAGATACAGTTATTTTCCACTAATCTTGATCTACAGCCGCAATATTCTCCTACAGAATTTCGGCGGAATTTGAACTACCGGTAAATCTTTGGTAATACATTTAAAGGAGGAATTGCCAATTATCTTATACATCTACAATATTTATCCAATATATTTTACTTATCTTGTATTTATGAGCTAATTTCCCTCCGGCACATGGAAGACTGGCCTACATGTACATACAGGATTCCAGGTCTGCCAGCACCATTCTGATATGAATAGTTCAAAGTCACAGATGAGAATGTATGTATGTATGTATGTACATGTATATATGTATATTCTCATCTGTGACTTTAAACTATTATCTATCATGATTGTTTCCTTTCTGCATGATATAAACAGTGTTAAAGTGATTTAATTTCAGATGTTAAACTCAGCATACCATTCAAGTTCAGAAGGGCAGGAGGTCAAAAAAAATGTTGCATTCTGTCTACCACCATGAACTTGTACCACTAGCTCACATATATCCCTGGCATTTTTCTGCCAATTGAAACCAATCAGGCAAAACAATAAAGCATGATTTCTTTCTGTAACATATCAGTATGATAGATTACCTTTGTCACTTTTGCAATATGTGTATTATTTTCTCTCTAGTCCTGTTGATAGAAAATATTGCAGTTTGAAACCACCTGCTGTTGAGTGGTGTCTTGGATGGGGTAGTCTTTATTCATGGAGAAAAGGCTTGTAATGATTTTCTTGTAGCTAACTACCAGGTCCTTATTTAGCTGAGTGGAGGCATTTTAGTGGTGTCCTTGGTGCTGAACACTTGGCTATTGTAAAACGCTTCATCTAATGTATGTAAAAGTGTGTGCAGGCAAAGATCACTGTCACATGCATGTATAGCCCTCTTCCCACTGTGTTTAGGCACATACATTTTTATATGTGTACATGTAACAGGTTCTAACTCTAATGGCTATGTGAAGTTTTATCAAATGAAAGCCTTGCAATTTGGAGCTTTTCCACTAAATCCTGAAATATGCTTGAAATATCTGTTATATTTTCAGCAGAATTTCTTAAGCTCTTCAAGATTACAGTATCCCGATTACCACTAATACAAGTGATTGCATGCGGCACTTATAGCTCCAGGTAAAGGCTACAAGAGCAACACGTCAGGGTTGCTTGTTGTTCCAGAGAAAGAGCATGAAATTAGTTGAATCTAGTATCAGTCTTTGAAATGTTGCTGCAAAGTTGAATTGATTTCTTTGTTCTTAATTGTAGGAAATTAGTGAAATGTGTAGAATCTGTTCTCAAGAGTCAAATGAGATACAAAATGAAGCTAGCAAATCTAAAAGATTAAGTTGTTGAGGCCTATGATAGGGGTAGGCCTACAGGAATAAAGAACATGCTAGACAAGGATGATCATATATTGATAAGTACATTTAATGAAGGATATGATAGACTTTAGGACAGCACTAACAATTCTTTTAAACTGACTTCATGGAAGACTTCATTGCCTGTTATCTGTGATATATGATGTGTGATGTTATGTGGATATGATATGCTTTAGATGAGAATATTCAATCAGGTTCCTGTGTCTCCCGAGGCTGCAGGCTGGGGAAGTGTAGATCCTGGTTTGATTGCAGTGATACTTTTTCAGGATCTCTGGGGCATGGAAGGGTTTTGCTTTAAGTTGCCAAGATCTGAAGCATTTTTACCATTAAGGCAACACAAATGTATTAGCTGATTCTCATATTTTAAAGAGAAATCAAAGAGACAAAACAAAAAAGAAAACTGAATTTTTTTCGTTAAAAGTCTGATGTGAAGGTAGGGGCTAAAATAATGTCAAGAAGATTATCATTAACGTTTTCAGCTTTTCGTGGCATGTTTTATGCCAATGTATTCTTTTCTTTCATATAGTACTTTCTAATGATACTGAATATTCACTGATAACCAATATAACAATTCTCTCATTTCTGAGTAAACAAAAGGCATCAAAGTACAGACAATGTGTGTCTTTAAATGAATGAAAAATGGTAGTAGAGCATTGTTGGTCTATTGTAACACAATTGGCTTTGCTATTGTAAACCTGTAACTAAACATACCTCATTCTTGAGGCAGCAGAGAAGACCTTACCTTGGTTGTGTTTCCATAGAGGGAATCTTGGAAGCCACTTGGAGACAAGTCAAGGGATTGATCAGCCTCAGCTGGGTCCCCCGGGTGAGGGTGTATGGTGATTAAACACCAGACACACCCAGTGACCCCGGGTTCATTACTGATGTAGTGTTCATGTCTTGCACTGTCAGAGTATATTCTAGTATCAACATAATTTGTGTACTTGTGTGCTAACATCATCAAGGGATTTTGATGATTAATACTTGTACACGATTTTGTTGAATTCATTGATGGGATCTAAAGTAAGCTATTGCAGCACGTAGACCTTAGAACATTAGTACAAGGAATAGCCCAAAATTCTCACTTAGATGCTGTATTAATGCTCCTCATTTTGGCCAAATTTGCATGCAACTGTGCATAAACAAACATTGGACCTCCATTTAATGTTCTAACCAAGGGACCTTCCTAGCTGAAGCTATGGTTTCTCAAGCATTAAGGCTGATAAAAATAGACTGAATCTAAATCATTTGAACCAAATCTTAAAGTTGTGACAAGGTGACATTACATACTATATATGTACACCCTCATAAGGTTTTCTTACAATGCTGCACATCCATCCTGCATAGACCCACATTTGTATGCATTGGGTCTAACTATACGTGAGAGGCATTCAATAGGATTCATAGAAATGCAGCTGGTAGAAGCTACACAATTTGTTATCAGCTTTTTCCAGAAAGAGATAGATGCGGAATATGTCAGTATGGCTTATCGATAGCAGTCAAAGTCAAAGCCCCACTATATGTGTGATCTAAATTGTACTTACGGTAGTGGATATTATGATTAGTTTGATGAATTTTGATAGTGCACAGATATTAGCTAAAGGAATTGTACAGCCAGTGAAATACATCTGATTCAGTATCATTACAATCTAACCTTTCATTCTCATGCTGATTCCTGTCACTTGCTACATGTAAATCTGGTGCTGTCAAGTAAACATGTCCAAGACACGTAATAAAATTGCAGTCAGTGTTCATTGAGACTGTGTATCTGAACAAATAACTTGTTTGTTCATACATGTACACATAGTGTCAATGAACTGACTGTGCATAATTCAAATGTTTATGTTTATACAAAATTTAAACTTTAAAGGATGCTTTGCCCAAGGTGACCTAGCTGACTGGACAGGATGATTCCAGTGCACTTACCGGAAGAAATTCCAATCTTCAATGAGTCAATGATTAAACCTTCCAATGTCAGGGTCGATTAGAACTGGTCCTTCTCTGGACCAGTCAGTGGTGTTGGTTGGCTTAAACATTAGGTCATTTCTACCTGAAGTAATCCAGGGTGATCATGTTCTGGCCCCCTACGATATAATGTGTATTTGGTGTTGGAGAAATGAAAGTAACAAGATTGGGTAATGATGGGTTTGTATGTTTCTCAGGCAAACATCTTACCTTAGATCAAGGAATTGTTCTAAGAAAAGTTGCATGCTCCATATTTTTGGTATGAGGGTGATGCAAGTTTGTTTTTGAGCTCTTGAACTCTCTGCTGTGCCCCCATTGTGCTCATATCAGAGGTCATGTTGATGTTACAAGTGTGATCCAAGTTCCCTGTATCAGGACTGACACTCTGAATCAGGATGTTTCTTACTTTTGCACTCACACACACACACACACACACACATAAAGGGGTACAGGATTTCCTTGCCATACAACTACAATTACTGTATACTCTGTATGTATATGAATGAATGGGCAAAGGCAAATGATGATACTTTCTGTGTGAGCTTGATTGATTTTTTTCAAAAGTAACTTCATTTGTTCCTGTCCTCAGAGTATGAATTCAAATTACCCACACTCCAGCCAAGAGGACAATCTGATTACACTGCCTTTTAGGCCAAGGCTTGGGAAGCACAATTATTTCTAAGTAAATTTACAATAAGAAAATGTGTAATGTAAAGTTGTTAGCGTCACTGACAATTCATCATGCTGCAAATTGCACACTGTACCATTCCTTTCAAATCTGCTTTCATGGGGTGTTCTTATGTTCAGGAAAATGTAAGCACTATACCTATATATTGGAAATACTTTAAGGTTTAAAGGTAGTAGCAGACAGGGAAGACCTATGTCCTGGCAACACTATGTTCTGACACTGCTATGTTGGGGTTGGGGTCGGGGTGTTGGTACATAGGAGTGAAAGTTAAAGGGGTATATATAGATGCCACGTATAGAAAAAATTACTGACCATTTTGACTTCAGTACAATTGGGTGGCACCTGTCAGTTTGTGTTTAAACATTATGGTATAGGGCCAGCTTCCTCATTACATCAACAAAATACAATCTCCATTAAGAGTGTCAACAAATTAAATGTCAGTTTCAATTTTATCAAACATGTTTGTTTTTTCAATTACTTTGTTACATGAATAACGATATCTCACATTTATACAAAGTCGTCAAGCTGGATTAAAAACTGAATCAAGTGTATTTAGACTTCCTAAATTTGAGAAAGCTGTTGGATTGACTGATATTCATTGCTCTTTCACATGTCTCTTATTTGTAAATATTGTGGTTTGAACTGAGCTGTGCATAGTTTATCCAATGCAGGGATGTTTGAAATTACTATGAAATTAGATTGTTGCTGTTCTGATTAACTAAATCAGGTCATAATGTCATTTTACTTCCATTTCCTCTGTAAATTAGAATATGGAAATTAAATTAAGGTTTGGATCACTGATATAGCACGGTGGCAGTTATCATCATGATACCTTGATATCATATGAGCTGTAATACATTATACGTATCCCTAATTAATACATAATCTGATATCATGGTAAATTGTCTGGATGAAAAGTACCCAGTATGAATTGAATATGACAAGAATATCTAATGCCAGAGTCTGGATAATCTTTATTGTTGAAAAATCTGGTTGCTTAGCAGCTATACTATTACTAAATATGATTGTGTTTATTTTATACATTGGGTATTTCAAAACATTTGAGTAGTGCTTAGCAGCTATACTATTACTAAATATGATTGTGTTTATTTTATACATTGGGTATTTCAAAACATTTGAGTAGTGATTCTTGCATGTCCATTCTATTTGTACGATGTTGCCGTAAAGAGCCACTGGAACAAAAAATCTGGACCTTCCTAACCCCATTCCTCTGCCAATTCACAATTTTGAATTATTAATGTATCTATAAACAGAAATTGCTATGAAATTAGATATGCCTGGTCACACCTGCAATACTGTATCAAGAGACCAGGCCCAATAGAGAAAATAATCCCTATTAAACTTGAAGAAACGAGAGTTTGAAGATGTGAAATACTAAGAGCTTTTGAAATATGGTAGTTCTGCTGTAGTACCAAAGAACACTAATAGGAGCCTAACATTGACCTTAACTTTTCTGTTTGCAATACTTACCTACATACACATGTACTAGATATCATTTCAATCACCTTAACCCAAGGGTTTAGACTTCAATCCACCTCAATGCAAGTAAAGGCAAAGGGAGGCGTAAAATCAACTTTAACCTTTATGTTACAAGACTTATCTCACACAGTGCTTACTAAATATCAACTCAACCCACACATGTATGCACACATGCACATGCAAGCACGCACGTACACGCACGTTTCCGCACATGCATATAAATGCACACACAAGCTCACAGGTATCAATTTATAATCTTTCCTCAGAAGGTCAGTCACACACTTTCCTTTTCAGTATGACTGCACAATTTTAACAATTGGTAATGTAGGGCAGGTGATTGCAGGATGTAACAGAGGAGCATCAATATCATGGCAGTGTTTAATTAGGATTCCATGATTTGTTGTACAAGGGTAGGTTGTATTTTAATTGACATGTACATATGTATGTATGATATGGGGGGAATTAACATTGTACTACTTCTCTATGTCAAATGGAACTTAATTGCTGTTACAGCAACTTTTGGCAACTTTGAAACCAATCAATCAATGTCAATGATTACACAACAACCACATTCAACTGGTCAGACCATGCAAAGTATATTTCCACAAGAATCGAATTATAAAGGTGGCACTCTGGCTACTTCAGAAGTGTACAATGCGTGTATTGTGGGCCACAGTACATTACTGTGAATAATGCCATTATGCTAGACCATTCTTCAGATAAACTGAAGATTATACTGTACGTCAATGTAACAAATGGCCTAGCTCAACTACCATTGCTTTCTTTACCATTTCTTGACCTTTTTTTAACTCTGAAA
Organism: Branchiostoma floridae; assembly: GCF_000003815.2. Classification (NCBI taxonomy): domain Eukaryota; kingdom Metazoa; phylum Chordata; class Leptocardii; order Amphioxiformes; family Branchiostomatidae; genus Branchiostoma; species Branchiostoma floridae. Next base: position 21,370,400 of record NC_049980.1, on the reverse strand, counting down.
GCAGTTTGATACATGATGCTTCCATATGATATCAAAGTTCCATAAACACAGACATTTACTACAGTAGAGAAGATCACTTGAAAAACTGAAAAGTACTGATGATCACACTGATACAAGTTTGAATTTACTGTAACACTTTTTGTTATAGAAACTACAGTGACTTGATTTATTGGATGACATCCTAAAAATGCAGCAATAATGACATGTCTAAATTTTAAAATCACCGTTGTGAGATGATTGAAAAATAGTGATAACAAATATTCACCAATTCTTCATTTTTGTTCTATCAGGACATAGACTGTTACATATTAATTTTCTCAGTTTCTACTTTTCAAAAACAGGTTGTCTTTCCTTTTAACCAACAAAAGTTTAATGAAAGAAATGCAAATGCAGGTCTTAAGGCCAACCCGACCTTCATTCCGTATATTTACCTAACAAACCAGTCTGGAGCAGTGGGTTCTGCAGCTATAGAGTGCAGTACCCTTAGCACTTAGTGAAATTTGCATGTAGCAAGCATGTTTAACTACTAATAACTACTGTTACCCTCCATGTTTTGGGGTTAATGTTAAGGTCCCATTACAGGGAGGGATAGAGAGATAGTTCTGACTTGGTCCAATGTTGGTGTGCATTTATTAAAAAAAAGAGATAGGAATCATGCGCAATAGTCTTACAGTTAGGCAGCTTGCAAGAGCTGTTTGTCGAGAGGACAAGTTAGGGTAAATGGATTATTCTACATCACAACTTCTGATGCTGCAGTTCCTTGACCATAAAACGTGCCGCTTAATTAATGACTATAGATGGGCATCAGCTTCTTCTTCTAATTGTTACTTTTGTTTTGGGTATTATCTTAATCATAAAATGGTGAATTTTTTTTACTTGGAATTATTTTTTTGAATAGGTGATTATGATAGTGATATTGAAGGAGCACAAAAAAGCTAAGAACCTTTCTCTTAACATTCTCTTAACTCCTCTTCTAGGAGCAACCTTAGGAGATGAAGTGGTGATGTAGTCATACTTGACATAAGAGCAGCATCACTTAATACATGCATTTTATTATTTGCATAATATGTAGTACAAATGTTACCAAACATATGAAAGGGGCAATGTTAAATGTTGTTGCAAGATATCCAAATGAATCTGTAAGGGAACAAATGTGAACTTCTTAATTCTGTCTAAACAAGCTACATACATGAACTTCATTTTGTAAATTTTGTCATTTGTGTCAGGGGACCCATTTCCATAATCAGCCCAGGTTGTAAAGATGCATGATTGTTCCAATTGAGTCAATTGAATAATTTGGAAAATTGAACCATAAGAAGAAGTTAAAAATCCAAAAGTACCACTGAATGTATCTAACAGGGATAGGCATCAAAATAAATGTTCTGAAATATATTTATTACCAATATTTAATGAGCAGCAAGTTTGTCACGAGCATTTCATCCAGAAGCAACGACAGCACATCCCTCTGGAGCTGAGGACATCTAGTGGTGTCTAGAAGAACTGCATGTTGTTGACTGGTGAAGAGACTCGATTGCTTATAAGACAAGGTTGAAAACACCCTTCTTCAGGCACTAAGGATCACATAGCTGAGCCTTAAAGAGTGTGAACTTGAGTCTTCAAACGCATAAAACATGCTAACAATTTTAATGGTCCCCTAGATTGTAAATCAGTATTAGTTTTATACACTAAGGAGCAGTTCATGTGTGTGTGTGTGCGTGTGTGTGTGTGTGTGTGTGTGTGTGTGTGTGTGTGTGTATATATTTGTTTTGTTTTTCTTATCAAAAAAGTCCGTGGAGAAGGCTCTTAAGCTGCATACTTTAATTGTTGTACAAACACAGCTATACAAAGGCCTTTCAAAAGGTGAAACCTAGAGGATCATGTTCTACGTAGTATGTCTGCTGACTTTTCCCTAAAATTCTGGAGTAACCAATTTACTTACAGTACATTTTTGTTTGTTAAGGATAGCATTGAATACAGATACTCTTGTCATACTTATGTGTGGTGCATTCTTATGTCCGGAACCTCCTTATTTGGCTAATAATGGGTTTTCACGGCTGGAAGACAGAGTATGGAGAGGCTTTTTGGAGTGATTTGGGAGACATGAACGTTTGTAAAACATCAAATTATATAGAGAGGAGGTTGACTACAGTCGTATGGGATTCCATAGTTTGGCTAGGGGGGCTAACACTGGGTTACAGTTTTAGAAAGATATAGGTATCGGTCTGGAGCTTTTCCAGAAAATCAGGTAGAGGGAGTCGTTCTGAAGAAGACTGATTTTCATGGAAAGTCCCTTAGTCACAACACCTTATTTGGGATGTACAGACCTGAGGAACCTACTGGGAGAGAAGACAGGATAGGAGGGTGGGGCAGCCACCTGTCATTAGTCACTATCTACTCACATGCAACATTCACAGCAACACATTTCTGGTTTCCCAGCAGTTTTACATGCTGTGGCAAATGAGTTACAGTGATGAAGGGCTCATGCAGTCTGACCTCCACAGGACTTGTGGTCAGTCTATCTTGTCATCTGCATCTGTGAAGTTGACAAAATTCTGATATCAATCTTTTTTGTTTGAAACAGACTGTTCCTTGTGAAGTAGAAATGTTTTATTTGTCAGTGCAGCTCATTAGGTTTTTGCTTTGAGTGATGCAAACATACTGCTAGGGGGGTGCTTAAGGCAAACTTTGTATCAGCTCACTGCTATTCAAGACAGGATTTGGACACTTAGTGCCACAGGTGCCAAGTATACCAGTATGTAAAAGTAACAAATATATAATGGATCAATATATTATATATTGATAAAAATATTTCTGATGAAACAGTACACTAATGTGAAGATTTCTGGCATGAACCTGGCACCACTGGCATTGTTAGTCAAAAACAGCCAAGACATTGTCCAGCTACTGTTAGTAAGCACTTTATTATTACCTCGGACAGCAAGCGTGACCATATGTGTTAGTTGGAGCAGATTAGTAATACAGTAAGGTACAAGACTTCACGGGTCTGCAAAGATTAAATGGACATTTCATTCTATATTTTTAAGACTTGACAATGCAAACGTCTTTCTTGGAGAAAATATTTGAGTTACACGTTCATCTCCCAAGATGTAGTCAACCAAATAGAAATATAAAATCCTTGCAGGCCCTCTGACATATTTAGGAAGAGAAGTTTGGATACAACAATACAGTGCCAGCTAGTCAATACAGTTTTTACCAGCACTGATTATCAAGTGCTCTTTACCTTCCCTAACGTGCATTAGGTAAATGAAAGATGGAACACATTGTTACATCATTCACATGCAATTTGCACAATCATGCACATATGCTCTGGATTATCTGTAGTAATTAACATCATCACCTTTCACTCTACTGTTGGAGTAAACATCATCCTATTGTCTTCAACATTTGATGTTATGCACACCACCATTTTGTGCCAATGGTACATTTTGTATTACTCAAACATGACTTCATCACAGTATTGTCAGCCACAGGCTACATCACTTCTGCAAGACACGTCATGAACACTATGCATGAAGATCAACATTGGATAGTGACAAGTAGGTAATAGTGAAGCCTTGGGGCTCATCTTGCCTTCTTTCTCATGACTCCTTGTCTTAAGAATCTGTGACTTTCCATTTACAATCATTTGGCATCGTCCCTCAGATATGCACACCTTTTACTTGGGGAATTACCCTTTAAATCAGCTGTCTTTCATTATCTTTCTTTCTTTTTCTTCTTTTTGCCACCTTTGCTTCCTTTTATTTTGTCTCCTGCAGTAGCAATTGGGACAATCTTTGTCTTAATCTTTCGTTTTTCATCACTGCCTTTTCCTCGACCACCGCTATCATCTGAATCCCCCCTCGGGACATACTCCATCTCTGTATCTAGCATGATGAGGCTCATACCATTCTTACTTCGGGACAGAAGGAAGATGACACCACAGCAAAGCAGGACCACTCCCAGAAAGGTCATGACCCCCATCAGGTTGGCTACCAGCAGGGTGGTGTAGTTGACTCCTTCAGACTGGAGTTGCGGGTCCTGCTGGTTAGGCATGTTGGATGGGCCTGGTCCTGAAGACTGCTGGGATGATCCTGTGGAAATCAAGTAATCAGCATGTGGTTCTATCCAGAACAAAGAGTAGTGGCCAAGTGTGATAAGACAATCAGGTGTGCATTCTGTTGAAAGTTGAAAGGCTCAAACTTTGTTTCTCTGTGTTAAACTCTGAATTTCTGAGTGCTGTCCTTCATGAAGTCATGGGTATTGCAGGTTTAATTGAAGAACCAGGCAGTCAGGACACATTGGCTACACTTTCTGCCACACCACGAAAACTGGCTTTTAATTAAATGAGGCATTTTATGATGGTTGTCTTGGATGTCATTGGGAAATCCAATCAATTGTGCACATGATACATCATACTCCATCATGTCACTTTGAGCTTTACGGTTCAAATATTGCAAATAATCACCAGCCTGCCTGACGTGCTGTGTTAAATTGCTTAGTACTGGGTGTATACTTTGAATACTGAAAAATTGTGTTGTCATGTTACAGTAGTCCCTTAGTATGAGCTGTAGTCCATAAATGGTTTGGTGTAAGAATGAAGTTCTTAGTTCAAAGCTCATTTGCATTATCCAAAGCTTTACATTCAATTTGCTGCAATGCTGGAACTACTAGTATATTATAGATTTACAGAGCAGTCATTTGCATTGAACAACCTATTGTAAAGTCCTGGTAACACATTATAAGCACCAATATATGAGCACAGAAAATCAAGTTACAAACAAATAAAACTAGAATCACTAGAAAGCCTTTCCAAGAAAACTGAACATGTCCTTGATGCTGTACCATCACCATCTGGTAACATTAAGAGTGGAATGTTATTGGATTATCCTTGATATTGAGACCATGAATAGAAAATGTCATCCATAGAATTTTCTTGGTGTGGCCTTAATAATACAATATTCTTAAGGCACATCCTTGGTGCTGAAAAGGTATCAGGAGAAGAATTCAATGATTGGGGAGGAAACGGCTTGCAGGCATGTCTCTACTGTGGAAGCACAATCAATAGCAAAACTTAGACCTGTTCCTGACATTGAAACACCAACGATTCACAACTACTAGAGTCCTTTGCCTACCCAAGCATGTCACAAACCTGTTTCTGGTGCCAAAATAGTATCAATATAATTACTATTGGGTTGAAAGCCAGCAGGCAATCAGCACAACATGAGTAGGGTCTGTCTGTGGTGCTGAAACAATGGCAGCATGACCAATATCCAGGCCCCATTGGAAATACTGGCAACATAGCAAGTAACAGGCCTATTCCTGGTCTTAAAAGAGTGCTTTTTGTCCCTTCCTTTCATCAAGGTCATCCTGAGGATTTTTAGGAAGTTTTGAAAACATAAAATGCAAACATATGTAGTATTGAAATAGCTTTGGTTTTAGCGGTCTTGATGCAAGTAGCCAACCAACACATAGAATAATCAGTCTAGCAGATGTTTTCAGTTGAGTAGTATGCACACCACTTTGTTCCCTGATCTGATTGCTGGTGTGTAATACCACTCATTCATTCTGGACTTATTCTGGGTGTTGGTATTACTGGTAATCTGACTACCACAGTTCTCAAGGTATGAACCAAGCCATAGTTAATTAGATTTGATCATGAAGAATTTCATTACAGCAAGTCTCCAGAACAAATTCTATAAGAGACTCATGGGGAAGATATTAAGTAACTTGAGTCATTAATGTGTTCAGGGAACACATCAATTTTTGTTATGTTCAGTGCGTTAACAGCTTACATTGACAGGGAACACAATGACCCTGAAATGGATTTCTTGGTTTTTAAAACATGATATACGGTAAGTGACACAATGTTTCCCAAAGACGTTCATCTTCATATAGATGGCAAAGTTCAACAGTAAGTATAGGCATGCATCCAGTACAGTATTGTGATTACACGACTCAAATGTTCACACACCTGCTGTGGGTGGGTGTGACATGTAATAAAGGGTAGGTTTACATTACAGAGAAAGGTGATTCCTAAGTGTTGTTTGGTCGCTGTGTGCTCGTAAATCAGTGTACAGATGTGCCAGTGAAAGCATTAATCAGACTGCCTTTTGACGAAAAGACTATTAACACTTTTGTACCATATGAAGCTATTCATTAATGACAATGCGGTATTTACTCAGCATCTGCCAAGGCTGAACATGAAATATTGGTTAGATTTTAATGTGCTTCTATCTATTAGTTAACATATTAAAGATATCAATCTTTTTCATGTTCGTACATGTCATGTATATAAACCAGTAGCTGTCATTTCATTACACTCTGCAAAAAACTTTCAAATGATGATGATTAGAAAAATAATTGTGATTATGCAGTTTGATGTTACTGTTGCAAAACTTTAACCGGTATTTTTTCAACAAGGACACAGATTTTTCCAGTACTGCTATCATTTTATAATTAAGAAAAATAATGATTTCATCTAAGACTGTATTGTTAATGATAATAATGTATCTTGCATTACCTTCAGACAAAAATAATTTACTGGACTTCCACTTACCAATAACTATGACACTGGTGTTGACCACAACTGTCCCTCCTGCATTGGTCACTACACAGGTGTATCTCCCTTTGTCCGCTGTGTTGACAGCAGATATTTGTAGCACTCCTCCCTTCAATGTCACCTCAGTATCCACTGTCCTCCCTGCTGGAGGAATCCATGATATGGTAGGTTTGGGCTCTCCCTGGGCGAGGCACTGTAATCTCAGCTCGCTACCTTGCTCAACCTTCACTGTTGGTCCCTGGGAGATGGCTGCCGTCGGCAAGTTACACTTCATGTTTTGTAGTAATTTCTTACGAGCCAACTTGCCGTGCCGTAGGACGTCTATCCCTTGGATGGTTTCAGGAGTGGAACAGTACACACTCCTCCAGCCCTGCGTGTTTGCTGAGATGAGCCACGTCATCTGACAGTCGCAGTTCCACGGGTTCTCTGTCAGGGTGACCTGATGGAATGTCACTTTGTCAGGAAATGTGTCTCTGGGAAGAGCCTTTAGCAAGTTATAACTCAGGTCCAACTTTTGTAATGATTTCAGCTGCTTGAAAGCTCCTGTTCCAATGTACGTCAAGTTGCAGTGATCGAGGAACAGTTCTCTTAATGACGTCATCCCCCGTAATGAGGCAGAAGTTACCTGCTCTATAGGGTTGTTGTTCAATGAGAGTTCCTTAAGGTTGCGTAGCTGTTGTATAGCTGGAGACGGGATAACTGAGATGTTTGTGTGATGAATGATAAGTGACACTAGGCTGTCCAGGCCTCGGAATGCCTTGGGAGAGATGTTGGTCAGTTTTTTCCAATGCCCAATGTGGAGGTTCTGCAGTCGTGTCAGGTTGCTAACAACATTTTGCTTCAGCACCTCACTTTTCATGTGAGAAATCTCCAGTGTCTGCAGACTGCGTAAGTGGATGAATCGGTCTGTGGGGAGATCAGACATCTTCCACTTGGACACTAGGAGATGCTTGAGAGAATCCAGCCCTTTGAAAGCATACTCAGTCACAAAGAGAATGCCATTCTCCAGCAGGTCAAGATATTCCAGTTTGGACAACTCTGCAAATCCCATATCTGTTAGAAGAACTAACTCATTCCTGTTCATGTCCAGTCGAGTCACATTAGACACGCCTGCAAAAGTGCCCTATGAAGAGAAGTAATCTAGTATTAAAGAGACATGAATTTGCTAGTATAGTGGAGAGATTCAAATTTCTGCAACAGCTCTCAACATATCTGGCAATTTTTTAGGTAAATAAGCATCAATCTTGTGTGTTGTAGACTTTTCAAAGTTGTCATACTTCTTGATAGGCAAGGATCCAAATTTGTGTTAGCTGTACCAAGCTATCCAACTTTCTGTTTGTTGTACAATCTACCTGCTACATGTTTATCTGTTCAGTTATCTTATTAAGAGTTCTGACTTACCTTGGGTATAAGACTCAACCTGTTTCCACATAAGTACAGACTCTTAAGTTGTGACAGTCCATTGAATGCTCCCTCCTCCACTGTTTTGATCTTGTTGTGGTTCAAGTTGAGATGGCTTAAGTTGGGATAACGTACAAAGGTGTTGCGAACAATCTTACTGATACGGTTGCGCTCCAAGTTGAGGGTCTGCACTGAGAATGGAAGGTGTGCTGGAATGTTCCTCAGGGTCTTTAGAATACATGTCACTGAACTGTCCGAGGCCTCACACACACATTTCTTTGGACAAGGAAGAAATTCTTCACACTTGATTACCAGGACACTAACAACAGCTAGAGTCAGAATCTGCAGTAGAGATGCCATCTTAGTAGATTATGGACTTAGCTACAAAGTTAGTTAAATCTTCACACATGGCCTTGTTCATGGCACCAGTTGTTTATTGTAACCTGGGATACGGGAGCCAGCCCTCGCCATTTCTCTGACCGTTCCCTGTATGATGCATCGTGTCGGTCATGATGTTTGCCCAGATTTCTCCAGCTTTGGTCAGGACCTTATCCACTTGCTCTGTCATGCTGGGGAAAGTCACCAACTTTCTGTGGAACATACAATATGGAACAGGTATATAAGAGTTACCATATGATTGTGTGAACAGCTAGCATGATTGCAGGCTTTTGACATGATTTTTTCCACATTTCCATCCCGCCTTAATATTACAGTCAAATGAAGGAAAACCTAGTGAAATGAGTAGTATTTGCTGTTCTTCATTTTCATAATTTTAATTCATCAATGTTCTTCTCTTTCTCAGTTACATGTCACAGGGTCAAATATTGATATCAAATGGAGCAGGTTGATAAAATTTACTTATAATTTATGAAAATTAGATTATAATTTGAATAATTGCCATCTGATTATATCAAGCATCACTTACATAGTCATTATGATCCATCAACCCTTTGTGAGGTATTCTCTTTTAAACTCAAAAACTTTGATTGCTCCTGCAGTACCAAACAAGCTGCTAGACAAAGGTAATAACATGTTCTATTATCATAAAATGAGCCTCTATATAACTTACATAATGATTGTATCTCAATGCTGTATGATATACTAGTAGGTATCATGCAATATGGCTTCTTCTGTTCCAAATTATCACAGGGAAATCTGTTGATCCCACATGATAGATGATCTTTGGTTCAGCAGCGCTATCTTTTCTATATCAGGTGTTGTATGCACTGCTGTGTCTATCATCATATCCTGAATGCTCTTTTTCATGCAGAGTGAATGTCAATTCCAGTGAGCTGTACCATTCAGACTATTTTTAGAAATAGAAAGCACTACGATCACTCCATAATGTTATGTTGAGAAAAAAGCCTAAGGACATTTTCTGTAAAAGAAGTAAAAAGACTTGAAAAGCAAATAGTTGCAAGTAACTGCAAGATATTTCACTCCCATCCTCCATCCCCAAATAACCCTAAAATATAAGGATTTAATTCAAAACTACCCCATGAAAAAAAATGATCATACAAATTACACCAGTGAAAAATGGACTATTCTTGGATCAACATTTCACCTTTGTAAGAATGGATTCTTGGATTGCCCAGCTTTAAAATCATTTCATGGGAGCAGAAAATGGGCCACATCAATGAAATCATTTTAACGATCTCACTGATCATTATAAAAATGGAGGAAAAGCCTCATACAAAGCTTAGGCCATTTGTTTCTCATATCATGACACTGTGGTATCCAATTCTTTGGGTGAAAATAATTTAAAAAACTGAGGAGCTCAAAACATTGCAGAAAGAAAGTAAAGTTATGGATGACATTGTGCATGCTATTCTCAGTCTACTTTTGTAACAAATTTCATCAAAAGAATGAAAATTATGATGCCTTTCATACAAAGATCAAACTGAAGAAACATTTTACAAAACATATATAGTCTTCTCCCAATATTATGTAGGGAGTAACTTGCATGCATGTTATATTCACCTGAAGGCAAAATAACAAAAATCTCATTAATGAAATCAAAATATCTTGAGAGGATTTTGACTGCTGTGAATCATGCAAGTGAATAAAGGCACCAAACTGTGCTTAACTATGATAAGAAACTTGTCATCATCGTACATGGTATCAATAGATGATGGATGTTTATTGTATTTTTGTGGAAATGGGTCCCCTCAAGCAGTACCATTCAGAAGATATGTGTTCACAGGTAAGGCATTGGAACAATCAAAATTCATTGCAGGACATCCACATTTAATGCTCTGCATTAGTTTCAAGTTACCACAAGTTGTCATTGAAAAATTTATGCCAGAAATAGTTGTCATGTATGGCAATAACATTGGCTTTCATGACTGGTTTTGCTGAGATTTGATATGTCAAATGCACGCATTACTGCAATCCTAGATACAGAAAGCTCGGCTGATTGGATGCCTGTGGTTATATAGCGTGAAAGTCCATCATCAGTCATACTTTGACAGAAATGATAAGATGTGATATCCTAGCTAAGGGCTAGATACAGAGGCCTGTATGAGTTGAAGTATAGAAAGGAAAGGAACCTAGTAAAGAAAGAACAGTGTATTTTGCTACAATGCCAATAGAGGCCCTGGGGGAACTCACAGGCAACAAAGTACGAAGACCTTATAGAAACATTAAGAAGCTGTACCAGCCTTTCTGTACAGATATATGTACTTTGTTGCCTGGGAATCCTTTATACAGTGAGAAATGTTTCTACGAATATAACTGAAAAAGCAAACTTTTCTGGAGAATGCACTTAATACTTCTCTTCAATATTTGACATTTCTTCTAGTCTACTAGTACCTTGTTGGTCACAAAATTGACTTTTTTTATAGATGTTTTACCAAGCCAGGTTTAGGTCATTGACCACGCTTTGTTTGTGGCCTATATGTTTTTTTTTCAACCTTTATTTAACCTTGATACATCATTCGGCCTGAGCCGTTTTTCAAGATTTCAAGGGTGGAGGATGTCAGAGGTCATGAAACATTTATGACACCAAAATGTTTTCTTATCAACTCAATGATGAAAGTATCATTCGGTAAGACCACCTTTCCACTAGACAGTGATTGCACTGCGCTCTCACTGCGACCTTACATAACGTAAAAGTGTGACTGATAAGACAACAAAACACAAAATAAAGTGTAAAACGATATGTTTCTTTTCTATACAAAGGGATATGTTGAAATTTTAGCTCACAGAGAGCGTGTGGCGAGAGTGCCGTCCTAGTGAAAAGGGGTATAAACAAAGACATTTGCACTGCATATTCACCCTTGTGATGTTTTTTAACATCAAAACATGCAAGGCCATATTCACAGGTCTTTATTCCTGCAGCCAGATGATTGAATTAATCCTTGATTATTACTTTTTTTTATGATGTCACATTAAAGACGGTAGCCAGTTCAGAACTAGACATTATGGATTGCTGAAAAGACCTGTTCAGAAGCAAACATTGTATATTAAAATGTTGATTTTATGAATAAAGATTTATTTAAAGGTTTATTTATATTAATATTTCACATACAATTACAAGATATTATGATATTTACTTGCTTCCCAAAAGTACGTTTTTTGCAAGCTGCAAATCCAGACTCAGAATCTGCTGCTGTGGTCAGTGTGATGTCATCAAAATAATAATCAATGTTTTATTCAATTATCTGGTGACAGCAACTAAGAACTATAATTATGTTCAAAAACATTAGAAGAATGTAGATTTAGTTCTAATGTCTATTTTCAATTGATAATCCTATGATCATTGAAAATATTTATCAGAAAAATGCTGTACTTTGGTGGCATTGGTACACTTGAATGTGTTTAAAGGATTGTGTCATAAAAGATATCTTTTTGTTAGCAGGTTATTGAAATATATTGCAACCTGATCTTCCCGTTGCCATTTCTGTTGGAGAATGTTGCCATTTTGCCTGCTCAAAAGTTATGCCCTCTCACACCTCATAGTAGTCCACTGCTGCTGCAGGTGCAAAATATCATTGACAAGAAGAGAAAGAAAAGGTCGCCATCATTTCATGGCCTTTTGGTCTTGCAACCATAACAATTAATGGCCAGCAGGAAATGAGGTCAGCCAAAGAATCAAAGATCAGCCACACCAAACAGTTCTTTGCCAGAACTCTGATTGAGGTCATAGATTAACCTACTTCTAGGCTGTAAAAGAGAGACAATGTCCAACATTGCCCCACGTTTTCAACTATTCCATAAAATTGTCACCCCTAGCTTCCAATCCATTCTGTGAAGAGGATACCATTGTCCTTGTCAATATGAAAATTTATTTCTGCAATTACAGTGGCCTATGCTTCCTTGCTGCTATTACATGCTCAGTAGGGTTGCCATTACCTTCTCATTCAGCTGTTTGTGTTACACTGATATTGGTTTGTCAATGCATGCTCATCATTCTGTGTACTACATGACAGACATGCACAGTTGCTGAATGGCTCACAGCAGTCAATCTTCCAGATGAATCCACCCAAATCCAAACTGTGTTTCATGTCATACAGGGGAACCAGTCTTCTATATAGAACGTATCCACAGGTATGGCCAGGGGTGTGTTCTGGCCTGTTATACTGGGATGTTTATTCTAAAATTAGTATCTTTGCTCTGCATAATTCAGCTGCTATGGATTCTTTGGCCATATTGAATTCTTTTAGACTTTACCAAAGGTTTCCATAGAAATTTCAGGACCAAGAATTTAGCCAGTTGTTAAGCACCCTTTGCTTCCTTTTGAGATGTCTGATCAATCACTATATTAAATGGTACTGTAGAAGCCAGTTAGTTGCGCAACGGATAATCGCACACTTCTGTTGATTGCACAAAATTGCAAAATCCCGTGGTGGTGTGGTTCAGCTTGATGAATAGTTCAACTTGGCAATTGGAAGCTAAAATGTTCCTTTTTTCATGCCGGTTTCATTTTGAAATTTAAGAACCAAACAATCCAGGGAAAGCTTAAAGTAGAGTCTAGATTTACCTGTATAACAACTTGTGTTTGGGACTACTTCCAAAGGAAAAGAAAATTTGACTCAGCTCCAAGCAGTCTTAATTGAGTTTAGCCTCAGGAAAAAGATGTTGCTGTACCCTGACATTATGAGCCACCTTTGCATTGAACTCATGAAAACAATTCCATCCAAGGTTTCCAGATCAATGAAGCAGCCAAGCATGTGGTCGTTGGACTTCTACAGATATTTGTCACGATTCAACTGTACTCGTAATGTTCACTCCTAATTTTCATGCTGCTCTACATGCAAATGCACGGCGGTCTAGGGCAATTGTTCATGTCATGATGAAATTAAGGAGACAACATTCTAAACTTCTTTTAACCAGTGTGACATCTTTGGCCAAACTAAAGCTAACCAATCTAGTGTGGTAAGATTTCATTCAGTAAGGCTTCCTGAGAAATATAACAAGACTATTCATTAGTCAGACTTTCCATGACCAATAGAAAGATTGACCAGTAAGTACAGACTTTTTCTCTAAATGGTAAAGTTCCCAAAACATACATATGCATGTATAATGCATGTAGTGTTGTGTTGTGTCCTGTTAATTTTAGTGTATATTGGTGATATACACATGCAGCTTATGGCCCAGCATTGCCTGAAGAAATTGAATGAGTAATCTAACATTGTCCCACATTACATGATTTATTACGACAGTCATAACAGCAACTGTTACAGTTACTGTTGCTTGGTAGGAGACCACTCATGGAGTACTGCTGTTAGAGGTGGTGTCTTTTCCATACATCAACAATGTCAACAGCACTTACCAAAATTGATCAGCCCTTGGGCTGTTTCCCCATAGCATAGTAGATATAAGCTTAATGTACTGTACGCCCCACAAGGTTAATGTAGTATAAGTACACACGTTGCTATCATAAGCGCAAAAGGTCAGTTTCGCACACAGCGGTCATTTGCAACACACATTTACACCACTTAGTACACATTTTGGTATTACTTTCCTTGCAGGCTTACCTCTACAGAAATGGCCTCCATATCAAATTGTACCCCATTTCCCCATGAAATGTCCACCCGAAATAATTGCAAGACATAAGTTTTTAAATAAATATTTGCAATTGTATTGCTGAAAGTTTATGTGCCTACAGCAGACAATATTGATATGTATCAAGGGATGTAATGATCAGAACTTGTGCTTAACGATTTGTTTAACTTTGAATATCAATAGAATCAACATTATGCCAGACTAAATATCTCCAAGTACTGTGGTTAATGGGATGCCAGGTCAAAATATATTAATTTAGAAACTTACAGACATTGTGTTACTGATGTCACACTTCTGTTCACGTCATGTCACATAAGCTTTGAGTTAGTTCAACTTGAGAAGACTGATTGAAAGCCTGTTGGTAATTGTTGGTATACTGTAATGGAAATACTGTACGGTATCTTAACAAATGATTGGAAATGCTGAATCCCTATTTCTGTCTTTAGTAGTATCAGTATTCAATAGTTCTGATGACAGCAATTCAAATTCTCTTCGTATATTAATAGGTGTAATAATTACACCTATTGTTATTTAAAGAGATTATTTCCTTTTTTCATATAGATATGCAATTATGATTTAACATGCCACAATTGGTGTATACAGATTTGTGAACAATCCAAGATCCTCTTTGTTAGATTGATATCATTGGGCACATGCCCAGGGGATATGAAGTATCATTGTATGTATTAATGTACCAATACCAGACAAATAACCATTATCGACTGCTGATTGTCAGGGAGTAATTTCATGAATGGGTTCCAATATCAAAGTAGTATGATCGCTTGATAAATTTCCCCCATTTCAAAATGTGCTATTGGATAATGTCAAAACAATGGTCCTTAACCTTTAGCTTAGACAGCACTAGCATATTTGCTATACTTCCCAATGTGGTGTCAAAGCTGTCATATCTTTTAGCATTCAAACCATTCCCAAGCTATGTCCTTGCAAAGTCATGTTATGTATCACTCAAAGTCATGTTATGATAAGTAAGTAAGACTTCTAAGAATTCCACAGAAAACTGTAAAGCACAGGATGGAAATGCTGGCATGATTTCTAAAAATGTTTAATGAATGGTGCCTAGTCTCTCCAGTGTGTATACGTGTATATACCGGTATCTTCATGCATGTTTAAGTGTCAAAGAAATTTCAGAAAACTACATAATTCGCCAATGTGGCACAAGGTCTAAAAGTTAATCTCCAAACAGAATGTCTGGTAGGCTAAGCTTAAAACAGTATCAGAAGGGCCAAAGCAGTGTCCAATAGCCACCGGTAAAAGTCTGCTTGGAGATTACTAAAAGTAACATAGTAATAGTATGATTATGGTTTTCTAAGGAAGCTATGCAGGCATGGGGAGGTAAGGGGTTCAAGCAAGAAAACACTTATTACTCTACAAGTAAGATTAGTGACATTAGGCAAAGGTAGAGTGCTAGAAAGTTGCATGTTGTAACTTAGTCAAATGTAGCAATAAAGAAATGATTGCTATAATAGTCTACCTTCAAGTTCGTAATTTTACTGAACATGAAAGCAACTTTTCCTGACCGGCAAATTCTCTGTATGCATGCCAGGTACTCAAGAGTTGGTTTAAAAGTCTGTATCATACATTGTTAGTCTTTGGTGAGATTTACAAAATTAATGTATAAATCAGACTTGCCCATACAAGACTTACCTTGTTATCTGAACAGCTCTAGCCACTGTGACATCCAGCAGCCTAGATCCCTACAGTCTACCCCAGACTACACTGCATGCTTCCTCCCACCCAAAAAATCAATTTCTGTAAGTGTCCCTCAATCTCCTGGCCATTGTGGTGTGAAAATCCCCAGACTCCCATAGGTGATTTGTCCTGGTTGCTCCTGAGCTGTATTAATCTGACCTTCCATGCATCAGACCTAAACAGGCGCTGACAGTAGAGCCAAACAATTAACAGATCCTTTAATCAGAATCCACCATGTCGCCCACCTTGTTTGCCCTCGAAGTTGTGTGTCTGAATACCAAAGGCATCTGCCACTCCATGTGCAGACAGAGAACGTGTTCTAGGAGCTGTGTTAATTGTTCGATGCCATCCTCCAGATAACATTGGTGGAATTTATCTTGTACAAATGAAACAATGTCTGACAAGACTATGATAGATGTGGTAATGCCCTTACCTACAATCATGCACTTGGTATGTATCCATGCCCCATGTAGAGAAGCAGCAGCTGTTGAGGTAGTGTCCTCAGCTCAATGGACTGACTTAAGCCACTGATTAGTGCCAGAGCAAAAGAGGGCAAATGCGCTTGAGTTACAGCTATTGACACAACCTGATTGTCCTCTGGAGTTCCTGAATCATCACTTTCTGCTATCAGATCATTTTCTCTGCATTCAGGGTGATGAGCTCAGCCAGAGATTGCAAGTCCTCACTTGCCATGAAAGAAATCTCCTGTGGGCAACATAAAACCTGCATTTATCTTGCCAAGACTCTGTGAAAAGCCTCTGGTAAAAGGCACACTTCTAATAGCTATACTGTATGTATGTATAGAAGCCCGAGGTATCTTCCAAGAATATAATATATATAACGGTATCAAAAGCTCCTTGACATAACGTTATATATGTATGGAATACAGCTACCTTTCATCAAGGAGCTTTCATCAATGCAATGTAAGGTCCTTGCTTTTAAGTAGAATGTTTTCAATATTCAATCTCAAATAGAACCATACCAAAGTCAATTTTTCTCCAAAAGGTACTGGTAAATAACTTACTATATATAGTAAGGTTCTTTGGGTACAACCAGAGACTACTTACTTCCAGCGTTTCGATGTCTATCAGACACCATCATCAGGGTAGATAACTTATTTGTTTCAATAAGTCATGTTCAATATTCATATTTTTCATAGGTATCAATTGCCACCATCACTTTTGCATCTAAGGATTGCACACAGTAAGCTGATATATCTGTGATCTCTACTGCTAATTACCTGGGGTAACATTATTTCTATGTCCAAAAAAAAAACACAAAAATATTTTTGCATAGGATTTTAGCCCATTAAAGAGATATTTTCAGCAAAAACAACTGAGGTTGTCAGAAATAGAAAACTCTTGTGCATAATCGAGCCAATTTTTAATAAGATTTTAGCATTGCCTTTTTTTAATTATAAACAGCAAGCAGTATTGGAAATTTACTTACATAGCATCTCAGAGGTGAACCAGCTTGCATTCAACTTGGACAGATATCTGGAAGGAAGGCTCGCCCCAAACACATTTTCACTTAAAACACACCACGCCTTCGAGCCATGCTATGATGTTGTTTCACAGCCGATTAAAAGAAATGTGAACTCAAACACAGATCCTCAAAGTCTTTTCGTCCCTTTCTTACCATACATTACCATGAACCCCTGTCACAGAAAAACAGGGTTTGCACCGTTAGTGAGCTGTTCCCCTGACTGTAAGAAGTCAACATTTGCCCAATTTCAGACTATTGTCTTGAGGCAAGACACTAACATTTTTAGAGATGTTGTTAGGTGATATCTGCAAAATAGTGCTGCTGCCAACCAACTCCTGCATTATCCTAGGTGTAGTGTTATATATTGAGTGTGTCAAGAAGTACATAAAAGTGTGCGGACTGCCCAGTGTGGACCCACTAGACGAAACTGCCTTGAAATGCAATGTGAAGACTAGCCATTATACAGTTATACTGCCCATCTCTTTGTTAGAAATATAGAGTATAATCAAATTCATCGATTGCTTACAACAACGATATAAAGTATCATTTGTCCCACACAGTGGAACAATATGAAACATGTAACTGCATTTGACTCAATATCTCATCAAGATGGTGAAGTTTGATAACATCTTGTGGAATTCTCCCCAGTTGACTTTTTACATGAATTTAAGCCACACCCAGCTCAACCCAATACATGCTAGATGATATAGTATGACAACTGAGTTCTTGTCTGGGTGGCGATGTGTAAAATTACTTCACACAACTACAGTGACACATCTCACAGATGACAAGGTCTATTGCATTTGCTCATGCTCCATGAGTAGTTGTATTTTATTACCTTTGCCAGAATGGCTAAGGTTATGTTTTGGGCGTGTTTGTGTGTCTGTGTGTCTGTGTGTTAACAGCATAACTCGAGAAGCCTTGGATGGATCCTGATGATATTTGGTAGGTGGGTAGGGGTCGGGAAAACGAAGGTCAAGTTCGATAATGGGCCCCCTAGCGGCTTGCTAAGGTACTGCAGCGGAAACTCAATTTTTTATATCTCGTGTTCTGGACATGCTGCGGTCATGATTTATGCGTGGTAGATAGCCCACGGGGCAGAGAGTATGTGCTGTGAGTTTGGGCCCTCTAGCGGCTTTTTTGGTACTGCAGGCGCCAGTTTCCTTTCAAACTTTGGACGAGAATAACTCTGCAACGTGTTGACGGATCTTCATGATTTTTGGTATGTAGATAGAATGAGTGTTGACTTACATAATGGAATACTAATTATGTAAATCAACAGGTAATTTGCATAATTAATGAGGACATTTTATAAATCCACTACATTCCATGATAGGACTTTGAAACTTGTCACATATGTAGCTGAGAAAGAGAGAAATGGCAATACATATTAATCATGCAAGTGACGACCTCATTTGCATAATTAATGAGAAAATATGAACGTGTTGACGGATCGTCACGATTTTTGGCATGTAGATAGCCTAAGTGAAGACTTACACAATGTGATACTTATTATGCAAATTAACAGCTAATTTGCATAATTGATTATGAACAGTTCATAAATCCACTGCATTCCATTATAGTAGTTTCAACGTTGTCACAAATGTAACTGAGAAAGAGGAAAGAGAGTATAAGGGGTGTATTTAAAGACTTTGAAAGAGAATAAGTCAAGAAAGGATCATCATGATTCTTGGTATGCTGATAGCTTAAGCAATGCTTGATACAATGCTTGATATTGATTAATTGTAAATTGGGACCTTATTTGCATAATTAATTCCGAAATTTTACAAACCAACTCCAAGCATAAAATTATAAAACATAATGAAATGAGTAACGCATTTGTCTACAGACACCATTCTACATAACAAACCTAGTTTATTTGGCAAAGGTATGTGTTCGTGGAACTCTAGTTAGATAAGAAACTTGAAAACTGGAAGTATTGGTTCCATTATGCTGGCAGTTATGAGGTGTAAAATATACATTGTCAAAGTTTATTTGTTCAGATGTACATATGGGGAAATAGCAACAAGACATTACAGATGGAGATAGTTGAAGTCTGTGTCACAGTGTCACATTAATGAAAAGTCAGTCTACTCACCTGAGCAACATATATATCAAATATTTTGTTATTATCTGATAGTTGAGGGAAACGGAAAAAGATCTATCTATGTCTCCATCAATACTGTACAAAAGATCAAGAAGCTCTTGGGTTTTGGTTGATAATGCATACTGACATTTATAAGGCTTGCTTCACCAAAGCCAATCAATGGCATTGATCATGCTTCGTTATTTCGTTATCATAATGACATCAGAGATCAATGTCTTCTCCATTTAGAGCTTAGTGCCAATCCAGATCTTGGCCAGCAGTTTGCGCAAACAGGGATTGATGAGAAAAACTGTATATGACCTGTCACCCACTTTGGCCGTGGTGCTGATAACTGAGCTGATGTTAATTACTTTCCTATTATACTTAATGATCATCGGAATTATGTGCCAAAGTCAAATGACTGGCACATGGTCTCCCCTGGCAGGGGTGCATCCATGTATGAAGGAGTCTAAAATCAGGTATTGCAGTTTCAGCATGTTAGTGGCCTCTGCTGTCTGTGCCTATCCAGCCAGGGATTGCACCTGAGTTCACACTCGTCACCTTTTCCTACATTTGATGTGTTCTTGTCACAGCATTGTTGTTAAGTTAAGAAAAATTAAACACATTTTTTTACAATGCAGGTATTTTATAACTTTATATACAATAAATTAACATTAAAAGCCTATTCTTTACATAATCATCACCACATCTAATATCATTATGGCAGACATCCAGTTCTGATATGTCCACAGTAAGGACAGCTAGTAGATGAACTATTTGATTGTTATTAAAGTTACCAAGGATTATTAGAGTTAAATGCCAGATGATTAAATGTTTTCCTGGCTAGCTGTTTACAGCTGCCCATGCCAGTGCTACATGTGCATACAGAAAGGTTACAAATTACCGACAGTATACATAGAAAAGAAGCAAAATGTTTTTAATGAAATGTAAGCAAACTATTTTTGACACTTTACTCAGAAGTAAAATTGTCCTTCCCTGAGTGTAAAATTGGTTCCCCCTTCCCACACCTGGTGTCCTGATATTTGGGACCCAGGCCACAATGATTGATACACTTATTGATACAGTGTGTGCCGACATCTGACTTTGGGCTGATATGTATTCTGCGGGTTAGTCAATACTTTTTGTGTGGTTGGCCTGGGCAGATTTCACACTCCGTGTTACTGGCAGAACAAATGTCAATCAAGTAAAGGTCAGGAACAAGCTGGCACACTTCGATTGATTAGGAGTTGTAGTGCTGCAAGGAGTGAAGGTGGCAGTTGTCGGCCTTGATTAGACTATTGCCCATGATCCATGGTGGTCATGTCAAGAGTGTTTTGGCTGCAAAAGCACACCAGAGAATGTCAAGTATTATACGTGTGGAACATTTCTGACACTAAATGCCATTTGCTCAAGCCATCATTTCTTCAAGATGCTTAGTGCTTGTAGGAAATGCACCATGGTGTAGTGCCAAAATCATATAAAAAATGATATTTTTTTTAGTTCTCCTGCTGTTTCTACCATGAAAATTGTTTTGGGTTTTCCCAAAATCCTGTCACTATTTTATTACACCCTTGATAGTGGCATTCAGAATGAACTTCCACGAACATAATTGGGTATTGCCAAAATACAGCTTCAGCATGTGGTAGTTTTTCAGATGTGCCCATTAGCAGATTGAATAGATTCTGCATTTGCCTAACGTATAGCGCTACTATACAATCATGTATATTGTGCACTAACAAAAGGCACCTACTTTTTGTATTATTCAAAACTCTGTTCCATTCTCATGAGGAATGAAGAGTCACTAAAGAATGATCCCTATTTCATGTCTGCTTCAAAATAAGTTTTTGTCTAGCAATAGAAGAAAATAAACACTGTCACAGTGTCAGCTAAAACCCGTAATACAGTGCCCTGTGAATTATTCACCTTTGGCGTAATTTACACGTAATTCAATAGTGCATATTTTGCTACCTTTTTCTAAATTGCATGAAAGATTTGTTTTGCGCACTATTTAGTAAAGTTTGCCAAGACTTAGTCTATATCTTGGCACCCTGGGAAATTATGAGTGTTGATGTTACAATTGTGATATATTAGGGGTATGTATTTTCTATATATGCTTACAAATGAATAAAGTTTTTCTCAAGTAGAAAAAGGCAAAAGGAACATTGAAAAATGCATACCTTTTGCATATAGGACATTTTCAGCTACATTTATGAGGTTGATTGATCTCTAAAATGCAGTCTCTGAAGTCTATAATATTGTCTAAAAAACATCATCTTGATCAATGTAAAAAGATTGCTATTTAGCTTCTATTTAGCTGCAAGTCAATTAGCAATATTTTGTCACTGCCAAATAAACATTATTGATAATATAGACAAGTATGTAAAGGTTAGTCAAACTAAGGCATTCACCTGGCTAAACATCCAGGAGCAACATATATTCTATTGACTTAATGTTTGTGTTGCCATCACCATGCACTACACAAAACTTGTGGAAAACATTTACTTAGGGAGTTAACAGGATAGGAAACTTTTTTTTACCTAGAGTACATGTTGCCCTGTTGTACATGATATATGCAATCTCAGTTGTCCAGCTGCATGCTTTCCTCCTTCCTTGGTGCTGTGAGCAGATGCTGTGAGAGGAGAGATAACACAGGGGCATTCGTCATGGAATTTGAAGTCATTAAAATGTGCTTTGTAGATGACTGGGTCTGTAACGCTTTCATGGGTAATTTAAAAGCAAACTGACATATGCCCAATGTGGCCTTACACTTAAGCCTTGTCTAAGTAAGAAAAGTGTCTTTCTTCCAACAAGAAATTTTGTAATTTATTTTAATATATGTATCAAACATTGCACATTTAGAATCCTGTGGTTTTAGAATGGGATCACCAGGTGTAACGTTTCAGCCTCCCTTCTACATAACCATGAATAAACTAAAACATAAAAAGGACATTACCTTTTCTAGTTCCTGTTCACAATGACGTCTGTCTGTATAAGAGGGTGTCAGCAGGTCATCCCATCTTTCTGTAATCACACATTGGTGAAGATGTGATTGTCCATTATTCTCAGCATCACACTATTTATTATCCTGCTTGGTAGATTTCTCCATAGCCCAACGCTATCTCTTAAGACATCCTGCACTGATGAGGAATGAGCTACTGACAGTACAGGAAAAAGTTAGTTTCCCTGCAAAGAGGCTTGTAGGAAATTAGAGTATGAGATGTAAAGGTACTGATGGGCTCTGGCAATGTTTTGGATAGCCTTCAAAGTAAGACAGACATCTGGCCAGGCTTTGCTTTGAAACTCAATTCTCAGTACTGCCCTTTCCAATTTCTATTTTGTCATTCCCTATTTGGGTCATCCATATGTGGGCATTGACAAAAAACAAGCTACATGTTTTCATCAGCAAGTTTTCATGGTTTCCTTGTACACAGTGGTTTGTTTTTGTTGACATAAATTCATATTTCTTACCACGGTAATTTCAAAGAAGTAAAATGATGAATTAAGGGTAGTCATCTTTTTCATTGTACATGGAGTGCCATTTCAGTAACTTAAGTCTGAGTTGTTATCACATAGTCTAATTTTACTAAATGAATCACACTTGTCTGTTTCTATACAAAATATAATAGAGCTTTCTTTTGCAGCCACCAATTAATCTTACCATTGTTTTGGTAATGCAGTATGTGCTTTTTTGTTAGCAGGATCAGGTTCCTTTCATACAAAAGTGTTGGGCCACATTCCTCTTTACTTGAATATGATCTGCCAAATGAAAGGTCAAAAAGATCAGGAATGGTAATGTTATGCAATGTGAAGATCTTTCAGGACACATAAGTTGTTTTTTATCCCAATTCTAATTAAACTGAGTAATAACAGAACCAGTTCACCTTAAAGTTTGCCCAAAATGTAATCTACCGGTAAAGCTGTTGTTTTAAAAACGGTATTTAGGGATATGAAGACAACATTGACTGTATGTAGTTTCAAATTGGAATATGCATTATTTTGAAAATATTTCAATTTGAAACCTCTGTTTGGCAACGTGTTATCCCTGGAATAAACTGATCCAAGAGCGTGTAAAAGGTATCCGCTACTGTAACAGTAAAACCCTTTCTATACCCATTAGCAACAAGATTCAATAGTGGCTACAAATAAGCCCTACCTCTAAAAGGGATGTAATTTATTTGGTAAACCTTCCTTTGTATGGCCACAAGAGATTGAAGTTCCTGAAATGCCAGTGATATTTTCATCACATGTTTTTGCGTGTAACATCGTATATCAACTGAAATTGAGGTCATCCAGTCATTTGAACTCTATACATTTAGCAATAGTACCTAAGTGCAAGGTCATGTGAAGACTGGAGTAGGACTGTGCTTCACAAGTTCACAGCAATACTACATAACTCAAGCTGTATTGAGCAACAGCGATGAAGGGCGGGTTAATAACAAGGATGAATTTTCTGCTAAAAGGTCTGCAAATCTCAAGGTTAACTTGTTGCTATTATCAGAAATCTTGATGTCAGAGCATTTCCCTTGACATTCAGGATGGACAATGTTTTATCTCTTTTGATTCCCTGGATGGACATTTACCTCTAAACGACAGCCCAAGGTGCTCTTGGCTTTGCTTCTTTAATGGGCTTCAAGGATTTTTGGAAGGGCAATGGCTTTCAAATTTTACTTGCAAAGTTTAAAACCGTTTCAAATTCTTAAACAAGCACCATGACAGACATTTTATTATCATTCTTACTCTAAATCTTAGATGCCAGAATATGGTGTATGCTTTTACATTTTATTATCATTCTAACTCTAACTCTTAATAGATGCCAGAATATGGTGTATGCTTTTAATACTTTGATATCTTTACATACTTAAACCTATAAATATATTTGGATGCACCAGTGCACCAACAGAAAAAAATTGGGTGTACAACTCTAATTTTGGTGCACAATCACAATGTCATGCACCCAGTATTTCAAGCCCTGGCATGAGTGGACCTGTGTGGCAGCCTCTTCATGACAGACATGGGACCATAGACTGTTCTTGAACTATTTCAAAATCAAAATATAATGGAAATGCTAAAATTATTTGACCAGGCGCTTAAATTTGGCTATTGGTGGAACAGATCTGTCTATAATGTGTTATATGAAATTTTTGTAACTACATGTACATTGGACACTTTCAATTAGCTGTATCGACATTGAAGTCATTCAAAGAATGTCTGGGATGCT
Organism: Branchiostoma floridae; assembly: GCF_000003815.2. Taxonomy (NCBI): domain Eukaryota; kingdom Metazoa; phylum Chordata; class Leptocardii; order Amphioxiformes; family Branchiostomatidae; genus Branchiostoma; species Branchiostoma floridae. Next base: position 21,345,935 of record NC_049980.1, on the reverse strand, counting down.
TCAATAAGTCAAAGCTTCAATATTTTTGCTGGTCAATACGACAAGGAGGGAAAGATGTGAACAATGTCAATGAATTCATAGTTTGTACCTTTTCATTTAGTCCCTGTTTAGGCTTGTACATGTACAAAATGTCATTAGTGGTGTTTGTTAGCCTAAGGGGAAACTGGCATAAGACCAGAGCATGCCCGTGCACATTTGATAAATGGTGCAGGAGGCAGGTGGCAACTATATACGGAGCAACTTAACCGTGAAGTTGACAGTTATTGACAGTCCATTACAGAGACAAGTTGGCCCGAGGTGTCAGCAGTGACATCACTCACAAAGGACTAAATGTCACTGGCAACTTTTGCTAACACATGCAAGAGATCACTCGGGCAGACTGGGGATGTAGTCGACAATCAATTATGTAATCTTGACTTGAGAAAAGAAAGGTAGACCCATTGATCCTGACACACTTAGGGGTATCCATCACTATGTAACTAATGGATGTTGAAGGCACCATCTGTGTGGGGACACTCCACTGTATCCAACCATGCAGCTCAATTACAATTGCCATCTGCCCTTTCCCTTGATTTCCATTCTATATTGCTGTCCCCAGGCTGGCACTTGTCAAGTACACATACAGCCTTTTCCCCAGTAGCTTACCGTCTGAGGTTGAAGAAGTCAACTATTCCAGAAGGAATATGTCAACACTCACTTAGATTTTCAAACGGTCCCTATTATATATTTCACATTCCATCACTCTGGAGCAACAGTCTTGACCATGCATGTGCAGTTTTCATTTTCCTGAAGAACCTTTAGGCATATTAATGCAACTGTAGAAATCTGGTAAAGATTCTCCGATCCATGTTCCAGTTAAATTCTATAGTTACTAAATTCATTAAGAGGCGAGAGGCTCTGTAAAGGTACTTGGTAGGAGGGAAATATCCATTCATGGAAATTTATATCAGCTTCAGCCTTTAGTGCATCTTGAAATGTAGCCAAACACATGAACCTCATAGATGTGAAAACTACATGATATTTATTTTTGATAGCTTCCTAAGTTACAGCTGCTGTACACTCAAGCAGACGTTATTTGGGATGGTTAATGACTGAAAAAAAGATATGGACAGAATTTTTTTTTACTTCTTGATGAAGGTTAAAAAATTAGAGTACACCCATGAAAGGCCTACAACACATGTAGGAAGTATTGAATGCATATGAAGTTATATTAAATGTTTGGTAGAAATTAAATAGATGCTTCATTAGCAATAGGGCAACTTTTGGTCACCGCACTCTTCAACCATGTCAGAAATAATCATTTGATCCACATTAGGCCCTGAAGGCAACCCATCCTTTTTCCATAAATGTCATTATATTTCTCATTTCTATTTTCCACCACATAAATGTTGCCATTGGGTACCATTAACATGACAAATGATCTGCAAACAGCCTCCCTACATAGTTTGGAGTCAAACATTATAAAACAGTATCTTTCATGTTCACTGCTGAGGATCGAAATCACCAAGAAGTGGTGAATTCAGTAAGAAATGGTAAGATGGGTGTTATGATAGGATATTGGGTACCACTAAGTATCATTTCCAGCCCAATTAAAATGAATCTTCAGGCCAACAGATCAGCAAATGATGACAATAGCATACAAATGTTGTCCAGAAGTCTTGTTCTTGTAGCCTATAGGCTTTCCTATCTTCTTGTTGTCCATTAGCATTAGTTCTGATAAGTGTTGCCATGGAGAAATCCATTCATGATATATCTTTCTTGTAATCTTAACTTTCTTTGCATTCATCATGTATAGATACACATTTCAGAGTCTGGTCAACAGAGAAGGAAGTACTAGAAACACTGAGATCAAGCATAAATGTGTAGACATCACTATAATGGCACTCGCTAGTCATCATTTTGTCAACTTGGATAATTTTTTCTTCTGTCAAAGCAGTACTAATTTGGTTCTCGTTACCTCAACTTCTTGAAATTTTTTTTGTCTGTGAAAAATGAAGGCAGGGAATATATCATGCAACTGCAAACAGTAATTGGAAGTTAGAATATAGTCTTCAGCAACGGACAATATAACTTGATATTTCAATTTTAACTCCACTCATGTTTCAAACATTTGTATTACTAAAAAGTAGATTTGTTTTTACTTGCAGTCTGTTCTGAAATTCTCAGGTATTGATCCACAATGTGGGGGGTATTGCAATATTTATGTATCTGTACTCAGCCAGATCCTGGCTTTCTGGTCCTTGATTTTTGCAATGGATCATGCGCACTTCAGGCCTTTTACAATCTATTTTCCTTCTGCATTGCAAGTGTCTAATTTCCTAGACTGGTCAAGTTACTATTATTAAACTAAGCAAGGAAAATCATTTCATCATAATTCACAGTGCTAACAAGGATACAGGGATGCATTTATTACCCTATGAAAGAACCAATATTTTTGCAAGTCCAATACAACATTAATGGTTTTGTGCAGTCCAGACTCACATTAGGAGCTTTTACTCAGGCACCTATAAATGCTGAAGGTTTAAATATTCTCTTTTACATCTTTCATGCCCAATATGTAGTTGGGAACTATAAATTGAGTTCTGGTGCCGTTTTGTCTGGAAACAAGCATTTTCCCTTACTTGAACTGGTGTTGTAAACTCAACCCATCTGTAAAACTGTGTGTTTGGCATGGAATTTATATGTATGTGAATCCCTTGAAGAGATAAATTTTTTGAAATCCATAATGAAGAAATCTTCTTGGAATGAGCTACATGATGATTGTTTTTTACATAATAAGGATAATTTTGGAACTTTATGGAACTTGCATGCTTATGATTGTGAAAAGCAGGTAAGTAAACATTATTAGACATTATATATAAGGACACAATTTACATAATTAAGGAGGAAATGCTTTAATGGCTATGTGTTACGTGATACATGACTTCTAACACATACCTTGTATGTTGAATAAAAGATGTCCACATCTACAAATTCTGCAAATGAAGGCTTATTTGCATCATTAATGTGAAAATTCTAAAGCATATTTATGGTAGATGATTTAAATTAAGTAATCATGATATTTGCATATTTTGTAGATATGAGAATCGGGTAGAGATCAAATGTTGGAATTTGTCAAAATTCTACAAAAGTTTTTTTATTTTTAATTTGACCCCCTGTTCCATTATGATGCCCAGAAAAATCAAATTGTGTGAAAACATCCCCCTTGATACCACTGAAGAACAGTCATGTCTTCAGTGTTAGCATGCTGAGATATGGTACCCATTTTTCCAGCAGTGAACATCTCTTACACAAATCTTTTAAGCACGAGGAACAGTTTATTTTAGAATTAAACATTCAGGCATATAGTCCTGTAATATAGCCCTGGAAGACGTCATGGGGGTTACATTTAAGCCGAAGACAAACATTTCTCAGGTTTTTATGTCACCGTTATCTTTCTACGCAATGCCCTTCATTCCAGTAAACATAACAGCCACCTAAATATAGCTTTCCAATTGGTTTTCTGATGATGAATGATTCCCATTGGTAGGAGCCAAAAAACCATGACCTAGGATGACAAAACCTTTTCATATCCTTGACTTACAGTTATGACTCCTTACTTTGTGGACTATACTGAACTAAGCTCTAAACTGAACTTTTTTTCTCACAATGACCGTTAGCACATCTTCTTATCTTGTGAATCAAAGACAAAAAAAGACTCCTATAGAGGGGAGCAACTCAGTTGAGACCAGAATACTGTATGGCTGAAGGCTTTTCAGATGCAAAGGTTGCATTTTCAGACATGGAAGGAAACATTAGACAGTTGTTCCAGATTGAACATGGCACTTTGGGGAAAGACATGCTGGCAAGCTTGTTGTCCCGAGTCTGTTCTGTTTAAAAGGTCATAGCAACAGGTTGCACCAACACATCCCCTTAAATGTAAGAGGAAGGCAAAAAGGCGAGTGAATATTACTTCTACTAAGATCAGCAGACATTCAAGTACAATTTTAGACACTTTGGCTGATGTGCACTTGTCAAGACATACATACAAAAGCAAAAAAGCAATCATCATTAACATCTTGAGAATGATCCTTTCTTATCCCAGACCTATAGCTTAGCAGCCCTTGAATTTCATTTCACTGAATGGTACAGATGCTGATACTTTGAAAAAGCAGGTGACATTAGCCTTGCTTTCTTATCTTACTCATCCCTGGTGATTTATTTCAAGATGTTAGACATTCCGTCCAATTTGTTTTATGTTTGTTTGTTTCTAATGAGTATGTTTCCATTTCTGCCTGCATATTATTCTAAATTAACCATGTTGTGGTTTCTACTGAACATACAAACGTATGAACAAAGTTGCAAGTTTGTAGTATGGGTTTGTCTTGGAATTTAAGGCCCCTTCATACTTAAACCAAATCAGCAGGAATCAAGCAGAACCGCCCCTAATGAATAATTTCAAAAATTAATGCCACGTTCGAGTGGGATTTCCAAATGGACCTTAAACCCCCTTCACACTAGGCAGAATGGGCCAAAATGCTGTCTGAATTAAAATTCCTGGGTATTCATTGTGAAATCTCCCTACATTTCAGACATTAGTGCACATTCTTGTTGCCACATTCTGGCTGAAATGTGAAGTGGCTTGCCATTTAGGTTCTCCTTCGAATGAGATATAATGTTGGAATGCCATAGAATGTGGTCATACTGCAGTTAGAGTACACTTTGATCATGAATGCTGTTCGATATTTCTCCAATTCAAATTCTCCTCAAAGGTTTTGAGCATGACAAAAACATTTTGGTCGGCTACAATGATAGGGACAAATATCTGGAATGCAGTGAGAATTTCTAGAATACACTGTCTAGTCTACAAATACCCAGAAATATACAAAGTATTTTCATTCAGTTGGCACACCGGCTCACACCGCCTCTGATGTGAAGGGAGTATTAGGACAATGCTGCTTTTAAATTTGCAAAGATGGTTTAGGTTTAAGTCTAAGGAAATGGTTAAACTTAAACTAGTCCTCTGTTTGCTAGGCATGAGATAGCTTTAGTTTATGTCAGCATTGTCTCATACATGGATTACATTTGGCTGTTTGGTTCAAGCTTCTCATGATTATTTCACCTTCGGCAAGAACCTGTTACCTTCAACTCGTACCCTTTAGATGCCATGCAGCACTGTTACACATTTAAAAGTTTCAGAGCAACAAGCAGAGATCCCATTTACGACTACCTTAAGTGGGTGTAGGAAATTAATGCATGGTTCTGCTGACTATTATCTCAGTTGGACCTCAAGAAAAGACTGAAAAACATCAACCTTATGTCTCTTGGGAAGCTGCTAAGCTGCTTGAGTAAGATAAAGGTAAATGAGGAGGTAGGAAACTTAAATGAGCCGGTGGATGTTTGATAACAAGCTTTTTATGATCCTTCCTCCTGTAACTGGTGTTTATGATTGATACTCTGAGTAACACTTGTGGACTGGTTGAGATGAAGTAGACTAATTCATCACAACTTCCCAGGGTGTATTGCATAGACCAGGGACATTTAACACAACACATATCACAAGTGTTCCTGCATGATAAGAATGGTATCTGTCATCCTCTGCCATTAATGAAGGCTTCATTCATCATGTCACTGCATAAACATGTTGTAGCACATCTTGTAGCTTCCCTGTCAACAAAATGTTTCAACATTTTTGTATTCTAAAATGTGGAGGTTATATTTAGATGTGTGCATGGAACAGAATTACTTCATCAGGAGAGATGGCTGTTTATGAGTATAAGGTTTATGTCATGACAGTAAGGAATGGAAATCAATAGAGTGCAGTTGTGTTATATATTGGAAGATAATGCTCTTCTTATTGTTTAATTAGTTCTGGTAGTAGGTGCTCATAAAACAAAACAATTTGGACATCGTTGTGATGCCAATTTATGTGCAAAAATATAAGAATCTGTATTGTGCAGTAATTGTCAAAACTTTTTCCATGTGACTGCATTTTGGCATGTAATTTTGGCACATCATTTTGGCATGTCATGCCACAGAAAGCATTTTGTCAGGTTCACTATATTAACTCAGTCTGTAGTCAGGTGACTTTACAGATCAGTTTTCCGTTAGGAATAAAGCTGAACAAACAAATCATATTGCGCATATGTCCCCATCGATCTGCAATCATACAGGATATCTTTATTAAAATCTAGTAGTACCAAAGTTTCTGACGTCAGTGATCTTACTGTCATGGTTTTGTATAGGCAACTTTTATCTAGTCCTCCTAACTTACAATTTTGCTGTAGGAAGATAAATGACTTTCAGTTTTCCTTTCAAAATTCTATTTGTTCTACCTCCGGAAAACAGTCAAATTGCATTCTGCGCCACCTCATCTTCCTTATCACCTGTGAACAGCACACCATTAGGGTGGGTGAATTGGCTTCTGAGGGCAGCATATCACATGTGTACTTTAATATACTCATTTTGTGAGTTATGGAGACTTCTTGGTTAAGAATGGCTACCCTGCAGGGATGCCTGGGTAATAGAGTTTTTGCATCCAATGCAAAATAGTTGCAGGTAACACCGTTTACACTGTATAGAATGATTTGACTCATCAATGCTGCTTATCTCCTTGAACCTTCAGAAAATCAGACCCAAGTTAAAATTGATGACTAGAGGAGAGGAATAGATAAGGATAGGAGGAGGATGCCAGCGTGGTAATAAGGAAATAAACTTCTTAAATGTGCGTATTTGTCTTAATTGTCTTACTTCACTCAATGGATTTCTTCACTCAGTGACTAGTGCATTGATGCATTCACAAAGGAAATGAGAGAAGGAAGAAAGCAATTACGTTTATGAAGGTTAGACATCCAGGTAAACAATATTTAAAGTAAAGGCAATTTAATCTCTAGAACTTGATGTAAAATGGAAATTAACTTCCAGTCATTTTTAGTGACATTCAATGATTCATCATTCTTCTTCAGTGTCACTAGAATGACTTGGCAGAACAACTCTATACAAGAACACGGAAAAACGGTTGAACAAGTCACAAGCTCATAAGGATTGTATGCAAAGGTTACTCAAATGTAAATTATGTTTAATATATAGTAGATATTACAATACACAGCATAGCAACTGTTCCTTGTGTACACGTGTGCAAGGAATAACTGTTTCTGGATTGATCCATAGCCTTTTTTGTATTGTAGTTTTAAACCTTTTGTCTCCCATTTATGTACAAACTATTAAAGATACATTATATGTAAATATTATAAACATATTATGTAGTATGTTATACATTGTATATTATCACCAGAGGACCAAATTTGAAAGGAGACATTTACAGATACATGGACTATTATCAGAGTGAGCCAATGACACATGCAAATACAGTAGGCACAGGCAATTGATAAATGCTTGACTGTCTGGTTTAAAAGATTCCAGAGACATATTACCATCACCTTTAATGGCCCATTAACGGTCGTACAGCCATTACCTGGAATGTTAAGGTCATTTCCATCTCAATTCCTTGGCCAGACCAAGTGTGTTATCTGATAAGCAGATTTGGTTGGAGTTGACTACTTGCCCTCAAAATACCTTGAACTTTCATCGTATTTTACTATATTAGAGCAGTCACAATGTTTTTGTCATTTTCTCTACTTTGAAAAAAAAAGAAACGATGATGTCAACTGTTTTCTGCTTTTAAAGCCCCTTTTTGCATTTGTTATGCTTTGACGGGTATCACAAACATGTAACATGAATATTAGAGTCAACAACTTTATAGACCATCTGTTATTCCTTTGTTTTATTGTCTTCATTTATTGTGTTTTTCCTGTTACACGTACTTGCAATTTGCCCACGGGCAAGAATTTGAACTGCAAGTGAACCAGGCAGGATGGCTCTGCTTTGGAATGAAACCTCCCATAATGTCTAACACATGCTGGTGTACAGATCTTTCCATCCACTGCTGATTTACGAAGTTCACATAAGAATTGTAAATGATCATTTATATTTATGACTTTGATAACATGATCCTGAGAGCATGTTTGCCAGCAAATTATCTCAGTCAGTTTTCATGTGTGCTTGCATCCTTTTTCATTTATCCACAAAGTTTAATGATTTTTAGTGGCACAGTAAGCCAAGTGATAAAAGAACCCAATGAATAGATATTTGGTATAGGGGTAGCTTTTGCATGGGAGAGGAGGCTATTTCAGAATAGTTTGTTTTGACTTGGAACAGTTTGCATCAGTGTTTGCATAGAGTAATTGGAAAACAGCCCATTTCTGCTCTAGCAGAATGTTGGAAAGGTGCATTTTTGCTCAGGGGTGATTTTCAAGTAGTCTTTCACAAGAAGAGAGATGGAAATGTTGATGTCATGTTTTTAATTTCTGGGTGGAAGGTACACACAATATTGATTATGGGCTACAATACTGCCACATAAAAATAATGTCCTCTAAAGGCCCAGAGGGATGGATGGTAATCAAAAGTACAATTCACACAGCCTATGATTGTTGCCATATTTAATTACATAGTACAAGTCACACTGCCTATGATTGTTACCATGTTTAATTACATACAACATGTAGTACGATTCACACTGCCTATGATTGTTACCGTATTTGATTATATAGTTGTGCCTGTCCTCCTGTATTGCTCTACATGTTTTTGTCTATGATAACATTGTCTAGTAGTCTTATCATAGTTGTTAGTGGCTCAAACATAAGATAAGCCATATACGTAAAATATTCATTCTACAACAAAAGGCAAGTTCAGTACTTAAGAAGGGTAAGCATTAAGCCTAACTTAGATCAAAGACCATTCAAAATGTAGAGAATATTATTTTGTCTTTTTTTAAAGATAGAATGAAACTTGAAACACACATTGCAAGTATCTTCACACATTTCCTAGATAGGTAATATATACTTTGGTAGAATGATCTGGGAGAAAATATTTCCCAATTACCTGTCAATAAGAGCATCAACATGTCAACTATTATTTCTATCCGTTACTTTGAAATGAGCCTTTTCCTGCTGTGCTAAACTGAAGTGTTGCCTGTTATTTTCTTGGTTGTAACGGTTGGAAGCCAATTAGCAGTTACCACAGATGTTTCAGCACCAAGGGGAGGAACAATTTAGAATGGCAGCATTCAGGGTAAAATGTGGCATGCTGCTAATAGATGCAAAGTTTCCTTGACCTTATACATTGTGTACATCATCGTTGTAAAATCCTAATGTACATATTTTACATTCTTGCACAATATATGTATAAACATATATAAAATATATATTTATCCTCAAAGAAAACTATACATATATTGTCCAATGATACAAAATGTATCTATATATATATACAAGGGTATATATGATTTAATATATATCCTCAAAGAATATATACTAATATATACCCTCAAAGAATATATAATCTGATACATACCCTCAAAGAAAAACTTCAAGAGACTCATCTTGCCATTACTATTACCTTTATACAATAGCTGTTTTTTCTTTCTCTGTTGTGAGTGTCCCAAAAATACACAAAAGTCTGAGGATATAAAAGTCATGGGACGTATAGTGTTGAGATTTTCAGTTTCATTTGTGGTGATGGTATGTTCTTCCCAAAGGCTATCACCTGTGATGGCAAGGGACCGTTAACTTTTGTCCTAATCATTGCACAATATTTGAAAAATCTTTAGAATGTCTTGAATATCCAAATATTTGATGTGTACATAACTGATGATGTATTAGTAGTCCTCTTTTTAAATTTTTTTTTTTTAAACTTGGCGCTATCATGGTTAGTAGCAGTATTGTAAAGGTACATGTTAACTGTTGTTGTCACCAATCTAGGATGAAACGGATGACTTATAAGCACTGTTGGGCAGGTAGTGATTGATAACTTAGTATTTGCCCTTCAAAGGTGGTGGATAGGCCTTTAACATGGATTCTGAAATAATGGGTATGACATTTTACAACGGGTCAATTTTTAGAGTGATAATAGTGTGGTATAAACTTATGCTGGTGCCCCTGTTAGGTTTCACAGACCAATAATAGTGGAGTATAAAATTGTCATAAAAGATTTAGTACTTGCCATGCAGGTCAGACCTGTTAATGTTGTGATGCAATATATAATATATATATAAACTTGGGGTTCCAGGGAGTGATGATGGGATGAATGTCATGTGCCATTACATACTGATCAAGTTTCTCAATGTCAATGCTAATTAAACATTAAACAAGTTCATTCATCATGCATGGCCATTAATCACAGTTGGGAGCCAGAAGTCATCACTTAACATATCAGTCGTGTTCTAACCTTGCTCTGCCAGTGTGGGCAAAGTTTGACACTACAGTTCTATCTATGCATGGATGGAATGCAAGTAGCCTTGTCAGTGTGAATGTCGGTGAACAGACAGACAAGAGGATAGGGCAATGTCATTGTTGTATGGGTCATGGTCAGAATCAAGACAACTGATATTCAGCACGATGCATCAGGATTATCTGGCACTCTGACGGAAACTTTTTCCCGAATGATGAATGACTTTGAGAAGCTTTGAGGAATGAAGCCATTGGGACTTGTGGTTATGGATACTCTTCAACAGTAAATGAGATCTTTCATGCTTCTTAATGAAAGGCTCAGTGATGTATGAGGAGAGGAACAGAGGTCTAAACCCGCAGCGCACATCTTGTCCTAAGGGACAGTGTGCATAAAGTGAAACTTCAAAATATCTGAGGCACTTACTCTCAGAATCAGATACAAGGTTTGAAAGCATGCCAGTTCATACATCTACACGTATACCACATCAATAACTTTGTATCTATCGATATCCGCAATACCTTAGAAAGTTGGTTTCATGCAAAGCTGGGTAGACTGTGCTGTTTATATTTATCATAATTGCATAAAAGAATAGTTGGGACTCTCAATTCCGTGTCTATTTAAGTTTTTCCCTCGTAAAAATAAAACAATGTACACATGTATTGGAAAATAGCTAAGAATGTCTATTGTACAAAATTTTACACACTAGATGCTTCATTAACAATATCTACATGTAGTTGCTCTGATAATTCACTTATGTTATCATGCAGTTTGATTTACAGCTTTGAAGTTAATGTAAACTGAACGGCACGTCTTTATCAGCAGCCGTTAAAGGCAACAATAAAAAAAGCCTCACATATGCAAGTGAAGACTGTACACACCAGAGTATACTTACCTTGGGCAATTTCATTCTCTTCCAGTGGAGTGGTGACCAGTCTGTTCCAGCAGCCCTCTCCTGTTACGAGTAGACTTGTACTTCCACAGCGACAACGCAACATCTACACCGAGTTTCTGTCTGAGCGGCACTGCTGTGCGCCGCTGGCTGGGCTGTCCTCCATGGTGGGTAATACATGCACATATGGCACTGTCCTTTGCTCCTTGTAGTGGATGTGCATTAGCTGAGTACCTAGTTTACTTTCCTGTCCAATAGTAGTAACTCTCTGGAGCACTTGTGCTTCAGAGTGCTGCTGAAGATTTTACAAACAGCTAATATCCAGGCTCAGCAGTCCCTTTAGAGTCATTTTGCATGAGTCTAACAAACATCTCTTCGGAAAGGCCACTTGTCAAGCATCTCCACACTTTATAGGAGACCTACAAGCTGAACAGATGCTGGTGCTGTTGTGCCTGTAGTGCCACTCTCCAATCTAATAAGAGCATGTCAGAATTGATTTGGGTCAGTCCACTTGTTTTCCTTGAGGGGGGATTGTTTGGGACAATTGAAACCAATGTTAGTTACCTCAGTAAAGAATGTGATTTAGTTTAAATACTTTTTATGGCCTCCCCTAAAATGACTTGACTATTCAAAGATTCATCTGGAGCAAGTAGGCTTTTATTCCCTTTACACAAGGTGGAATGGTCTGACATTGCATGACTGGCAACTTGAGGATAACTACCAGGGAAGATTTTCCTCTCAAATCAGCATTGATGAAAGAACAGTCTAATCCAACACTAGCTGTCCATCTATGTGCTCCTGGCTAGCTTGAATCAATTTTTCATGGGGTTAAAAAGTGCTAGATAAGAATCTTATGCATTAGAGGTAACCCCTGCTTTCATCCTACACCTGAGGCAAGTCATCAGCCCCTTGCAGAAATTAGAGCTGATTTTGGGGTCATCATGATGTCTGCACATCTGGTGATGGAGTGGAGAAATGATTTGATTAAAGACGGAGAACAGACATGTGCATTAATCAACTTTTCCAATACCGACCAACCTACAGGGAGCGATCTAGCCCATATAAGCATGTGTCATTAAGGGCTGCACAACTAAAGCCAGGATGGTATATTGGTGTATGGCATATTCTGGGCTTTGTCCTAACACATATCTTAATTTTTTTACACAAGAAACAGAAGAGCCAATCCCATTGATGCTTATCTAAATACTGGGGTGTTGCATTCTACTTCTAGGAGTCTTCAAGTAGGTAGTGGGTGCTGACATAAATAGGGCATCAGGGTCCCGAGGGGCATGTACAGAACAGGTGGTACTTACTTAGAGGGATACTGTAGGGCTCTTTTGTTAGGATGGCTGCTAAACGAAGAGGGTTGGCTAAACTCAACATGGAATGGGACACAATTTGTAAAACGGTAAATTTCAGTATTTGTATAATTGGGCAGTTTCTTGTCTTTTAACAGCTAACCTCATAACTCGGCATCCAAAGAAATATTAGGCCCAGAAATTGGAATTTTAAAGTTTTAAGCTCATTTCCTGTGCAATTATTGTAGAATACAGGTAGGAAATAGAGAATGACCAGTCAATGAAGGATTGTATTTGATTCTACATCCCTCATTGTACAAAGTGAGGTAGATTATGAAGAATTGCTATTTTAAGAAAAGGAGCAATATAAAGTAGACCAGCCATTCAAAATATGTTATTCTAAGGGTTTCTACCAATGCAAGTGACCTTTCAGGCAAAATTCCACAAAACTGGGATTTGATATAGGGATTTCTGGGATTTGATATCAAGGTTCTTGCAAACTTGGATACTGTATTGTTGTTGAACAAGAGCTTAACAGACATTTCTGGGGTGAAAATAGCCAGACTAACTCCATAGAATTGCTTAAAGGCTTGCATGAAAAATCAACAACTTCTGAGCCTGGATTTTTACTGCAACACCATATTCAACATCATTTGGCTGCAAATACTAATAATTTGGTGAAGCCTTTTAGTTACTTTTTAAATAAAAACAAAGAATATGGAGTCTCCACAATGTGTAGCTTTGTATGAGAACTTTCCCCCTGACTCAGTTTGGCCATGCATTAATCATTAATGCCCATTACGAGCATCTCTTACCATCTAATGTTTCATCACATTTCCCTTGATCCATGGGGCCATTATATACTGTATCTCTGAATGACGGATTAGGGCAAGAATGCAACCTTGATGCTTGTAGGTTGGCATTCTCATGCAAATGAGATCTCTTTAACATATTTATAGAGATAACAGCACGGTTTGCAATTGCTACAATGACAAATATAACATAATTTTCTCAAACATTTGACATTGCAAGTTTGATACAAACATCACATCTATCTTTTGTACAAGTCACACTAATTTGTTGCGGTAACCTTGAATCTTTTCAGTCACAGTCATAACTGATCATAATATACATGTAACTAGTTAGTTACAGTAAAGGATAGTGTACAGTAGTCTTGCTCATTTAGTGCAGATCAGCTTTGGTGCAGATTAAATTTCAAGGTTTAATTGTTATGTTGTAATCATTGCAATTCAACCATACATGCAGTCCTACAAATACATTGTACATACTGTATATGTATGTATATTTAGTCACCTCATCAGTGCACCACTCTATCTCCTATATGTACGTTTACAAATGACTTGCACAAAAACCATGAATTCATAATGACCCCAAATACCATCACACAAGTCCCTAGTGATGTAATGTTACAGATGTTGACCATGGCCTTTCTGAAGTTGGGATAGTATATAAAGGGAGATCCCTCTTGTACAGTATTATCTAAACCTTGATAGTTTTCATCAATCAACAGCAGCTCTCATGTAGTGATGGATGTCTTGTTAATGTATCCTTGGTTTGATAAGGTTCTCTGACAGAAGAATACTTAACATTTTAACTCTTTTTGTAGAATAAAATCATCTGACACCTCCACGACATTGAGAGGATCAAACGTCCAGGAAGTTTAGCTGAGTACAAATTTTTTTGGGTATGTCAGCTAATGGACTAATAAAGCATCCAAAGCATCTGATGGATAGAAAATTTTGGTATACCCAACATATGAATACATTTATGATCTTACAACACATTGGAACACACTGTTGCTGCACTTTCTTCAAGGGCATTTATGAAGAGAAAGTGTGGAAGGTGGGGACATAATTTGTAACATAACACCAAAAGTAAAGTATGAATAACTGATTAGGCATAACCATATGCATATACTTGCAGTACATTCTTATCAACTTTCTGCAGTTGCAGCCAAGAGTTTGATTTGTTGCTGTTACTCATGAACAGAAGAATTTAATCCATCCAAGTCATCATCATCTTGGGACACACCATCATGGGAGGGATGGAGAATATTGACATTTTCCCCAAAGAAATCATGGCGGAAACTTCTAATTGCAACAGAATAGAATACACCTTAACACGCTTCCTTGACCTATTTCATGACCCCATCAACACCAGATATTGCACAGAACCTGAGGTGTTTTTGCCATGAGGGTATAGATTTCCAAAAGGCAATTACATCCAAGATTCCAAGGATAATCAAGGCCACCATAGATGACCTGCAGCAATTGATTGTTTCAGCTAATCTTGGTTTGGAGCCAACTTTGTTGCATCTTGAGCTTTCCAGGTGATGATGACTAATAAATGTGCATTGAAGGCAGCATAAAGAACTTTCATAATTTTAGAATATGATGCTGCTGAAAAATTCATGACAGAAGCCACTTCTTAACAATGTAAGTCCCTCAGTTGTGCTGCTTCCAACTACAGACTAGGTAATCCAGGCACGCATCCATGTATGAACTCAATTATATGACTATATATTGTGGCTCATTTACTTCATTTTCACTTGTTTAAGATATAATTGATATGGCAGAATAATGTTTCATAAATGGCACCACCCACAGACAAAGATGCCACTATTCCGAGTACCCACTGTGCATGAGCTGCTAGAACTTGTGCAACAGCAAGCTGAGATAGAGCAGAATTGGACAGGAACCAGCAGTTTGACACCTTCAGAACCCAACAACACCCTCTGCTGGACATACTTGGTGTTGCAGCCAGAACACTTTAATCCTCCTTTGGTGAGTTTCAGTCATGTCCTACGTCTGACAAATGTCTGGGAATTTGGTTGCTGTTATGTTGCACACTGTAAAGAGGCAAAAATACCACAAGGAGGTACAGTAACACAAATAGTCTCTATTATGACAAGTATCTGCTTTTGATGACATGTTCTTTTTTTATCATTTTCACAGATCCAATTATGAATGTTTCTTTATTTCTTATGACACAAAGCACATAGTTTAAATTGCATATGAAATTGCCTTCATAGTATCTTGTTTTACAGTTGCTTGTCGGCCAGTTGACCAGTAGTAGACTCTCAGGAGAACTACAGTTACAGGACAAGACAGGCAGGGTGACCTGTCTTATCAGTCAGACTACAGAAGCCCCCTCCTATCCACACCTGTGTACAGACGCATGTCAATCATCCGTCGACTCAGCTATCAACTCTTGTCCCTTTGTCCACCCTTGGAATCTCGACTGGCTGATCAGACTGGACAGATACCGCCTAGTTGTAGAGAGATTTAAACCTTCAGGAAATGACAACCTGATGTTAAGTCAATCCGACAACATGGTGCCCATGACTGGGTATGAGATCAGGATCAGTGTGCAGTTCTCCATGTGTGATGTGGTAAATTTGTACAAGGGAAAACAACCAGGGAGAATGAAATATAGGCAAGCAAAGAGAAGGGCAGACGAGGCTTGTGACAACACTGCTGTGGGCCAGCCAGTAAAGAAAGGTGGAACAGGAAATCCTTCCAGCCACAATGAAAGAAAAGTGATTGATGCAGAAGTACCTGAGGCTTGTAAGGTGGAATATAAAGACCCAGCAGCCCAGTCTGTTAGCAGATACGGACATATAGAGCAGTGTAGATCACATCGAGAGATTACTTGTTCAGCACCAAGGACAGGCCAAAAACCCAGCAGCTCAAAACATGGTTCTATGTTATGCCAGCCATCCTTCAGTGGTGACAGTAAGGATGATAGCAGGCAGTCACATCAGGACATGGAACCTCAATGCTACGTTTCTCAGAAATTCTTCCTGGTACACAAAGACTACCCAGTATTACAGCAGTCTGCTGACAGGACAGCCACATTGGGATTCTACTGCTCTGGGCTGTTCCTCGGAAATGCTGTGGTTAGAGAAGAAAGTCTGAGGAAAAAGCATGAAGCAAATGCTCCTGAAGGAGGAAGCATGATGGAAGCAATCAAGGAGGTATGTAAATGTAGCCTGAGTACCACCCTCCATGGTGACTACTATTGCTTCCTAAGTATTCGTGGTTAGCAAGCAAAAGTATTGAGCCAGCGTTCACTCCAGAGGATGGTACCAATGTAAATGACACTTTGTGTACTTTTTAAGATATGGTTTTTATGAAATGCAACTTTTTCTTGGAATTATAAAAGCACCAGCAAAAGAAAATTAATTTGTGTATCGTTATTGACTGACAACCATGCTCTTCTCTCTTCCAGGTGGCTGTATTGTTCATCGGGGATGCTGTGCAGTGGTATACGGTGCTTCATGAAGGCTGTGTGTACCATCTGGTCTGCCTGAATAGCACAGACCCTGCTGTCTTTGCCACCAAGGTGAACTCTGCAGCACTTACCAGGGCTGTTGGTGCCACCAGCTGCAGGACCTGTGTTGTCCTACCAACAGGAGTGTTGGTGGAACAACTGAGCAAACTCTGGAAGGACCTATGTGCCTCAAGATTGGACCCTATCCTAACTGTGGAGGACTTGTGCAAAACAAAGCCCAGTCGGCATTCTACATTGGTATCATTTTCCTGTTTCTTGGTGTCTTGCAAATTTGATGTAAAACATCCAATAGATGGAAGCAGTAAACCTTTGTCAAGTACAAGTTCCCACAATGAGCTAGACTCTGCCATGACAGGACATTGCTTAAAGCTGTTGGTGCAAGATCTTAACTCCCCACTCTACACAATGACAATCTATGCAAACTTTCTGGCAGACCCCTTTCCCCATGGGCTTCTGCCTGGAGCTGTCCTGACATTTAGGAGACTTGAGGTCCGAATTTCTAAGAAGAGCAAGATGTACTGTCTCTTCAACAAATCATCCGGTGTCAGAGTAGAAGCACTGTCACATATGGACACGAAGAAGAGCCTTGTAACTGGACATACAGCACCAACATCTGTGGACAACTTGAACAAAATACCAAAGGTGTGTCTTGGACTGCTGATCAACTCTGAGGAAAGTCAGCAGGTCATGGTCAAGTTAGTCTGCCAGGTGAGATAAAGTATGGTCTTAGCACTTTGCTTAGGCATTTAATTTAAAGGAATTTCTGGGATGCAAAATATGCAGTTTTCTCCTTTGTTCTATCTCAGAGGAGTCCACAAAATATTAGATGACGTATGATGCACAGAAAGACGTCATCAATAGAAAAGGTGGAGGGTACTGAAATGATTAATGACTTTGGACATTACCTGTGTGCTGTATAACAAGTTCCCCACCACTTTTGGTTTAACATACCCTAGCCCACTTGTTGTCCTTTCATGTTTTTTTTTCAAAAGGTTGTTTGTGTGAAGTACCTGTACATGCAGTATACCTGCAGTTCCTGTGGACAGATATTCTCCAATGGACAGTGTCAGAACAGGCCTTGCCTCAGCATCAGCTCTGACATGGGACACTTCACAGCAAAGGCCAGGTAGGAGCCAGCTTCCTCTAGAACTTAAGGATTTAAGCACTCTAAGATTAAGTATGACACAGAAATAAAGGACCACAACAAAGCTTCAAAAGAATCTTGCAGGCATTGAATCTTTCAGAATAGTAAGCTTTTTTTGTAAATCTTTTGTATCTGCTATTCTGAATGTTATTTATAGACTTTGGGTTTGTAGTCCAGCCACTGAAGTGTTGTGCTTACTACATGTACTGTATGTACATGTAGGTACTGTGTTCTGATCAATCTGTATTATTTTAACCTCCTTGGTAAAAGGCATGTGATGGGGACAGAACTGTTTCCTGCACTATGTTGTAAGATACGGATTGTCCTAAGGCTTGTAATTCAGGTACTAGTAAGAAGTGACACTGACTGCAGATTGTTACACTTTCCAGCTTCTTGGTTGATGATGGCACTGGCACAGCCCATGTGCACTGCCGACAAGATGTGATAGGGGGAGTGCTTGGACTTACAGATGACCACTGGAGCATTCTGAAGAGACAGGCACAGAGGAGAGGAAGATTGGCTCTTAGAGATAGTTGGAGCAATAATGAATGGGTATGTCACAAACAACATTGAGCAAAATTTATGTGCTTGGTGATATATCTTAAGTCAGTTGTAGTTTGCAAGAGTATTTCTGAAATTCCAACTCAGAAACATGGGTGCTGACATAAAACCTGCATGCTATATTGCTAGAACAGAACATAAAGGTAAAAGTATAAATGCTTTGCTGTGAATATGCAGATCCCTGATGGAGAGGGATGTGAGAGTCCTGTTGAGTCTCTACTGACCAGTCTGTGTGAGAGCCCTCTGGTCAGACGACCTGTCCAGCTGTACTGCCAGGTCACCTCCACTGTCCACATGTCAGATGCAAACTCTGCAGGGAAAGGTCAGTGGCTTCTTTTCTTTCAGGTGGAATAAGTTTTATTGTTTCAGACAAAAAAGCTTGGTGAGATCAAATGAAACCTATTGCCTCTAAAGGAATCTTTCTAGCATACTGTAGTTGTCATCTTTACATATAGGATGAACAGGCAGCCTATTCAACAACAGCTTTGCGTATTCGGTATAGATAGTTGTTGTGTTTTGTCATGTACAGGGATTGCTTAATATGGCATTAAGTTTATGGAGAACATTCTTGTATGTTATCCCCTCATGACAGATTTTGCACAAAAGTCAAATTTGGCACAAAAACTTGAACCAGACACATCCTCTTCAAGTTGATGAGATACAGCTGAGAAATGTTACCATCTGGCAACAATATGCTTTATCTTCAAAGATGATTCACCAAAAAGTAGTTACTCAAGCAACTGGATATGATTTTGGAAACGGTCAGACGTTTCAACTGGAATCCACCAGTTTTTGTCAGTGACAAAAATGATTATTTCAATTTATGCTTCCTTCTGTAGATTGTCCAGTGAAAACCCTGGAGGTGGGAGGTGTGCAATACTTAACACACGTCCACCCAGCCGTGCACCTCCATTGCCTGAAACTGGAACCAGTGGAGTAGAGCAACTTGACTGGGTGACTTCTGATGAAGTGCACTCAAGATGATTAACCAGAGAAACATCATCAGTGCACTGACTTATTAAGTGTATTTGCTATCAGCTGTGTGTAAACTATGTACAATGTACTTTGTATCCCTGGTCAGTGGATAGAATTATGTTTTACCTGATTGAGCTGGAATGAGAGCTTGCAAAGATGCAACAAATATAAAAACCACATGCCAAAAGGTGCAGGGAACTGTACTTATCCATGTTCCAGGTGGCATAACCATATATTGTAGTTTTAATGTTATTAATTGGTAAACATGTCAAGCAAAATTGAAAAGCTTCTCAGTGCACAGGCAAGTCTGTGAAACATTCTTTTCTCACTTTTATTACTTTGATACACTTTGTGTACATCACTACACAATAACAATGTCTTCCATTGAAAAGATAAATAAAACCAAAGATTATATAACTATTTATGTGCTTAGGTCATTCATCTATTACTGATACCTACAATGATATTGCAAAGTGTACATGTACTTTGACATCATCTGTGCAGTAATTGTCAAGTTTCATTACATTGTATTTCCATCCCCATAACAATGCAATGCTAACTGTGGTTTCCTTTAATGTGTGACATGCATTTTTACAGCACTCTTTTGTATGTCATCCACAAATGGGATAGGAACTGTGCTAGAATTACACCACTGCTGACCTCAGGGCTTTGAGGCTCATACTCATCTGCTAAACATCACTGCCTATGCAGCATAGAACTCCTTCTCTTTGTCACATCATGCACAAGCATATCAACACTTTTTATACATTCTTATAGCTTTCTGTACAAGTATGTGCCTGTGCAAGTGAACAGTCAGGAGAGTTCATCTGTCGAAGCAATAAAACATTCAAGCAGGGATTTTTATTTACAAAAACATGCATCAACATTTACATATTTATCATGTTAGTCTGGAGGGTATACACTCCAAACACATCCTTGTGGTAGTAAGTACTATAAAAGTAATCTCATATATTAGAAGGACAAAATTGCACCTTTGCATTGACTAGTGTGAAAAGGTTGGAAACAACGTTCACATAGTGCAATGTGTCAACTTGAAAGCATTTTGTTTATTAATATACATGTACATGGTTATATTTCATCAGAATGCTTTATGACAGGCTTTTGCGTGGCATTATGGTCACTAGGCCGTTCTGCTACACGCATGTCCTTCCACTGTGTGGCATCTGGGCCCTCTGACTCTCCACTGGTATTTTGTACCACATATACCTGTGGGATTACAAACATATGATGTGTTAGGGACTTCTACTTCTCTTCCACTATAACATTTAGAACTCAATTAACATAAAGGAAAGATAGGTTCTATCATTTCTAATAAGCCTACTTTAGGAGTTCTATTTTGCTTACTTAGGAATTCCAACTTAAGCTTTCAGTATGCGCAATAGTAAAATTTTCTGTTCCAATATTTTCCTAGTTTTGTTTCAAGAAGACTAAAACACAATGAGCAAGAGTGTCTGACCTGGAGTGGGTCAGCGGGGATGCCTTCCTCTGCTGGTGAGAACTGGTCAGCCAGGGACGTCTCCAGCCCATCAACCATCTCCCCCACACGGGTGAACTGCTCATTTAGGAGATTTCTGGACACAACTACATGTAGGGGAAAGGAAAATGTGGTTACCTATCCAGGGCTCGAAATACACTTTTCAGCCAACTTGCACCGGTGCAAGTTAAGCCAAAGGTAACTTGCACCAAAAGAAACTTACTTGCACAACCCAAAATAGTGAACTGTTAACCCTTTATCTCCTCTTCTAAAATTTTGCAAATGTATGTGAGTAAATGGGAATACATAAAGACCACATGTTTGGATATTTATTTTATTTTTGGCTTTGAATTGTACAAACAGTTTCATAAAAAGGCGAATTTAGGCTTAAGTTATGACAATTCAATGTCTACAACTCGATAAGATCCATAGATTTCTTCTAGACTCTTCGAGTGACATCCATCACTATTCTTAAGCATCGCAAGAATGAAGTGGTAGAACAACCCAATACAAGTACCTATAACTGGAAAAACCAGTTGAACATAGCAAATGTACTCATATGCAAATCAGGTAAGACAACACCATAGGAATCATTAGCATTGTAGACATGGAATTGTCGTAAAATATTGTTTACCAGGATGTCTAACCAAATTTAGAAATAAATAATTTAGGCTTTTTTTATTCAGTGTTATTTTACTTTATTTCAGACAGGTAGGCATATTCTTTTACCTTTCAATGACAGACTTTCTTGGTGTGTCTAAGCTTTTTCTAATGTCAAGTATTAGAGGACAAAAGTAACTTGCACTGGTGCAAGTTTGGTCTAAACTAACTTGCACCACACCAATTTTACATGCACAAACTTGCATATGCATGTGGTATTTCGAGCCCTGCCTATCTCTGCTATTCCTGATGAGATATGCAAAGATAAAGCTCAAATGTGTGGTGAAGCCCTAAGCAACTGACATTTAATGACTCACCTCCTGTTGGCACGTGGCCCTGAACTGAAGAGTCAGACTCAGGACTTTTGCTGAAGGGGCTGAGACTGGGGAAGATCAGCAGTGTGAAGGACAGCAGCAGCACCTAGGGAAGAGGAAACATAATATTTCTTTCCATCATTTTTTTATTGGAAAACATTTAGACCTTTGGGAAGCATTTATAATTAGTTCTTTGAAATATACCGGTACTATTTACTGAATAGTCAAATACATACAAAATGCACTTACATCCCTACAAAGTGGTAGTTATTCCTAATGATGCTGAATGCAACTCGATCAGCAAATCATCTCAAAATTTAATTCTAATCTCAGACATTTTGTTATTCAGTAATGATGAAGGTAGTGCACAACAGGGGATAGGTAGCAAGACTAGATAGATATACTATATAATAGACTATATAACATAATATTTTACATACCATGACAATAGTTCTGGTCTGTGTTGTTTTGTTAGTGCTGTTTGTGATCAGCGACTGCAATTTCTTCAGCTGATCCATGAGAGTGCTGCAAAACATGTCATGACCAGAAACCTGATTAGAAACCCCATAGAAGAATCACTGTTACAGAAATTGGTGAGGGCAACTTAGAGGAAGCAAATGCAGAATATACATCGCATAATAATGGCTAGTCAACACATGATAAAGTTAAAATGCATGACGAAGATAAAACAGTAAAAACAACTTTGAAAGACTAACGGGGGGATTATATAGACCTAGAGGTACTTACGCATTTTGTTTTTCAAGTTGATGTACTTTCTTCACCAGAGTTAGGTTCTGGGCTGTGCAGGCTTTAACCCTGTACATAAAACAGTCATGGACATTAGATTCTCACCATCTGGTGTATTGCTTTCTAGCATCCACTTCTCTGGGTATAACAGCTCTTTGAGTACACAACCAATAATTGTAATTGATTGTGTACAAAAATCATAAATACCTAGCAATGTACCCACCTAACGAATCATCATCAGTTTGACAAACAAGTAATTGACATTCTCAGTTAAAGTTGTGACAGTTTTACCTGTCTTCCAGTCCATCCATGTACACCTTCTTTCTCTTTCTGCTCTCCTGTGCAGAGATCTAAAAGGGATGAACAATGTACAATTAGATAATCCATGTAAACAAAATCATTTCTAGGCAAAAAATAATAATTGGATATACTTGCAAATGCTCTATAATTGTCCCAAATATAACCTTACCTTGTTTCTGATTTTTCTTCGCACTCTCTTCAGTGCCTTCTCTTCTTGCTGTATAATAATTGGAAAATGTTCTTTTAATTTCAAATTGACTTGAATGCAAACTAAGACTCTAGTAAGAGATTTGAATTGGCTGCAACAGGAAAAAAGTGATATAAATGATTGAAAGCACGTCATGAATTGTACCTTGGTGAGTGGGAGATGCTGTGGCAATGTGACACCTTCTGCATTGAGTAGTTTCTTCTCTTCATCTGTCAGTTTTAGCTCAGGAAACTGCAAGACATTGATAACAGTGATTAAGAACAAGTGCATTATATCTATCTCAGAGAAGGACTATTTTACAACTATCTCCTGCAAAACAAATGATTTTTTTCTCAAATCACCCATATGTGAAACTGCACTATTCCAAAGTTATACCTGTTCAAAATTCAAAAGTAACTGTTTCAAATCCAAAAGCTACCACAATATCAGAAAGCAAAAAAGGTACACCCATACCAATTTTCTGATCATTTGGGCTTTAATTTAGGCTTAGGCATTTGCATGTTAACTACCAGAAGTATGTGAAAGGTGGGGAAATGCTGACCTTAGTTCCACTCCTGGTGTACATGGGGAGTGTCATACTGTCAGTGTCGACTTCAGGAGAGTCCTGATTGAAGTAGTCTTCTGCAGCACCCCATGCTGGAAATACATAACATTTTGTCACTTCATTACCCAATTACCAATGGTCTCTGTAAACCGTAAAAACATTCTACAAAAAAGAAGCACTGGCACTGGTACTTGTAGTAGCAACACGACAGTTCATTTGAAGCTATCTGCTTAACTTTACAATCTAAAATGACATGTTTTGACAAAGGAGATGAGAAGCATGTTACTGAATTTCAGCACTATGTCTGGATTGTTTGTAATAACCATGTTTTTCCTACCCTGCTATGCTATCTAACTTTATCACACCAATAGTATAACTCAGGTGCCATGATGCAAGAGCCTATGTAAATCTTAAAGAAACTTACGCAGGTCTATACAGACATCAGAGTCTCCCGCATTGTCGTCATCATCCTCCTCATCCATAGTGCCTGATGTCTGCACAGTGGATATTGTTGCAGGATTCTGCAATAACAAGAGTTGGGCACTCATCATCCCTGTACCATCATGCCTTACACAGTGTTCACTAGTATCACTGACAGATAGAGACCTCTTTAGCAAAGGGAAAGAAAAAAATCCTAAGTTTGAATGCAGACATTACCTGCTGCAAGTCTGCTGGTTTCCTGGTGTTCCTGTCCATAATGGCCTCCATCAGGTCGGAGAAGCCCAGGTTGTCTTCTGGAAACATGAACGTCCCATTTTCACTGCCCTGAAGGAGAAACATTGACATTGGATAAGGTTAAGGTCTGCAATGTCAGAATAAATTAATGTCCAAAAACAAGAAGCGCAGACAATATAGGTTACAAGTAGTGCATTGTGCTGTAAAGACTGAT
The DNA here is from genome assembly GCF_000003815.2 of Branchiostoma floridae. Classification (NCBI taxonomy): domain Eukaryota; kingdom Metazoa; phylum Chordata; class Leptocardii; order Amphioxiformes; family Branchiostomatidae; genus Branchiostoma; species Branchiostoma floridae. The sequence goes on along the minus strand of NC_049980.1, from coordinate 21,321,331 downwards.
GTGTGACAATTTTAGTCTTGGCCTGTTATGTAGCAACGTCGAGCACTTTTGACTTATTTCAACCCTACAAAGCATGTTAGTTTAGTTTGGGGTAACTCACCAAATCACTGGAGCTGGGGGACAAACCACTGGAATCATCTGATCCCATTGATCCTACAAAAGCGTCATCTATGAGGACACCTTCCTTGTCATCAAACAGGAGATCCAGGACATTCACATCATCTGCGATGCTGACTGTTGGGAGAGTCTGTACGTCTGTCATCTGAAAGAACAATACATGTACAAGATTATGAAAGGAACTGTGCTTGAAAACAACTATTACACTGAGAAAATGCTATCAAAATGTTTAAATATTGAAGGCAGAGTGTACTCAAACAACATTTAATTGTTCTGTTCAACAAGCCAGCCAGAACTGCACAGAGTAACCAGTGACACAACAGAAGCTTGCAGCTTGCTAGGAAAATGCTGCACACGGTTTACCAATATGAAGTGAGCTGAAGGCAACAAACCATGCTTCAAGGCCAGAATGGAGATAATGAGTAGTCATTTAATGACTCTGATGACATTTGGTCTATATCTACATTCTCACTTGAATATCAATACCATTTAATTTTCAACTCATGAAGTATTTGGGTCCTTGCACCAAGTGTACATATATAACCAAATCATGAAGAAGTCTAAACTGAAAACAGACCTATGATATAGAATGAATACTATCATTCTTTTGCCTATTCAAAAATGTCCTTGACCTGTTTCCAATACAACTTATCTAAAAACTGATAGGACAGTTGTCAAAGAAGCATCTCTCGACTTGTTTCAATGTTTTAAGAGAACAAAGTTTTACTGCAACTCCCAAAGAACCCTACAGAGCAATAGTTGTAGCAGTATTGACTGGAGTAGTTACAGAGAGGCATACATGCAGTACAGAATTTTACATGTAGAAATTGAGGTATGCTTACTCAGTAGGTATGTCTTTACTGTACACAAGTTGACTCTACCACCAAATTACAAATCAAATCAGTTATTACGTCAAGGTAATAACTACTTTTGTAAATTATCCTCACAAGTTTAGAATGAACAGTATTATAGAAATAATACGAAATAGACAAACCATAATGACAGTAACGCCATCCTGGCACGGTGATGCCATGTTTTACAGTGATGCCCTCAATTAACTCGACCCAGCACTACTGGTCGGACAGGTCACCTGACTACTTAGAACTCGGTAGTTTGACCAGCTCAGCTTAATGGCTCAATTATGTGTATATGTAATTAGTGCTCACTGGACACGTCAGTCAACCAGTATAACTGTACATGTATGTCGTCATCGAAAGCAGTAGCTATCAGTATAACAGATACATTTTTTGGTACAAATATTGAGAGCTGGCATGTATCTACTGTAACCTGTAGGGCCAGGACTGAGGGCAATACGGGATACACCGTGGTGCATCTTATATATATCATGCCAACATGAGGAAACTGAAATTCATCGCAAAAAAAGAGCACATTAAAGCACATCATGTTAACAACTTCATTCTTGTTTTAATGTTTACATCTCTATTCTCTAAAGTCTATTATGCTACCATTTAACAAGTGTTTTTGAATTTTAGTAAATAATCTTTCAATTTCATTACGTAGCAATAAGATCTCGCTATTTGATGATGCTATTAAAATAATGATGCAGCTGCAGTCATCTTTGTGCAAGCATAAAAAACAGAATCAAAAGAAAGCCTGCTGACATCAAGTCCTTTTTAACCTCCTTGGTGAAAGTAATATGTGTTTAATGTAAACGTTGATAGGCTTAGAAGAATCATGATAATCACCACACAGATATGACTACGGTCTAGCATTACCTGTCTTGAGTTTTTTCCACCAACACATCTGCTTCTTGCAACAGTTTCTCCAAATATCCAACTTCCGGGTTCATTTTGTATCGCCAAAACAGACATGTCTTCAGTCAGAAAATCTCCAACTCACCCTGGCAAACGTGTATCCCACCAGCTGGGTTGATAAGACACACTGTCGTCAGCCCTGTGAGAACCAGTCTTCTTTATATCGGCAACGTCAACACTTCCACCTCAGTGTAGTAACGGGAAGACACAATAACCAAGACAGGCGTAATTTTCTATTTTGGGAAACAACGTGATGACGTGGCCGTAGCCAACCTGGCAGGCTGTACCATTATTTGATGTATAGAGGGAGTTATGGCTTATCTTGTCTTCAACGTGAGAAGCTAAAACGGTACCCATTTTTAAGCATTATGATAAAGTGCACCATTTAAAGGTTAAGAACTTTTTAAAGATTTGCCGAGACTATAAATGGTTTATGGTGTTACCCGTGTCGGATGTAACCTCCTTGGTGCATGGTGTCGACCAACTCAGGGATGACGTCACCAATTAGAAGACACAAGCGCCATCTTGCGGGGTGAAAGGTTAATGTACGCAGTGATAGAAAACAAACATGGCGACCATCAACGTAAAAACTCGCTTGGACTTCAAGGAAAAAAATGGAGATTTGCGCGAGCTTGCGAAACGGTTCAGTCTAGAAGAGGTAGAATTGTCTGAAAGTGTGGAGATCTTCCGAACGCAGGTCGCTTCAAAACTTGATTGCCCGACTTCGGAGCTAGGTAGGGTGAAATAAATTTTTGTGCACGTCATGCCGTGGTGCCGCCGGTGTATTTTGTTCTACACGTATGTTCGTTGGGTTCAATGGCTGTCGTCTACAAAGTTTTTGAGTCACATCAAGAACATATCTAGAAGAAGCTAGACGCTAGACGCGTTGTATCAAGGAGCTTTTATATCAGAGCTCCTTGGTTGTATATATAAGCTTCTTTCTAGGTGTGAAACGTCACAGATTTGCTTCGGACTCATAAATAATTTTTGTTTTTGCAGGTGTCGTTCTTGTCAAACAAAAATTGTATTGTTGAAAAAATCAACTGGGCTAGACGTGATGCCTTGGTCTAGAAGATGCCACCGATAAGAGGTACCTGGCTTTGCAACCAAGATGTAATAGGGAGTCACCTTCTTGTGCCATAATTTACCCTTGATGAAGCAAAAAATTTTATGTTGTGTATTTTTCAGAACTCATCTACTGTGGATGCTGCTTGAGAGATAGCAAGACATTAGAGAGCTATGGAGTAACCAAGGGCAGCACTGTGCATGTTCTCAGGAAACGGACAACTGAGAAGCAACAACAACCAGGTACAGAATGCTATTCCCAACATATTGATATTGCATTTTGGTGATAGTAGTATACACTGATACTGTCTTATTAAACAATACCTTCTGCTGTAAGTGGGTTTCAGTAAACTTAAATCAGAGATACATGAAGACATACAAGCAAATCCAAGCAAAGCTGTTCAATTTTGAGAATGATTTTGTATTTGTATGCATTATTTTGTCTGATTTTTGTTGTTGTTGTCTGATGTATTAGAAGCAGCTGGAGGAACTGCTGTGAGACAACTCCTGGTGGCTCTACAGTCTGCCCTGCTCAACCCTGCCCATAGGGAAATAGTGAGAAATACATTCTGTCTCATCTTGTTGGTACTGTATAACCACTAAACCACCAGTAACTTACTAAAGGTCATATGTTATGAGCAATCAGGTTCTCAGTTATCATGGAGACAATTACTCATCAAGTCTACTTTTATTGTGTTGGAATGAAAGTCAATCCTACTGTACTGTAGTGATAGTACTATATGTGAATCATTCTGATACTTTCCTTTCCAGGTCCAACGTGTCCTGAGTAATCCTGTAACAATGGAGAGTGTGATAGCTGCAACACCAGGACTGGCTTCTGATCAAATAGCATTGGGTTAGTTTTGTTGTTAATAGTTGTACTCATAAATTGCATACAATGCATAGTATTTAGCATCAATAGCTGACCTATCTACTCATTTGATTCTTTCAGTAGGTAAATTTCTTGCCAGGGCTCAATCTTGAATTTTGTATTATCTTCGCAATTGTTGCTAGCCTTGCTGAGAGACGGAGAGCTGTTGATGAACCTGGCAGATCCAGCTCAAGTACAAAAGTAAGAGATTTTCTTTCTTTCTTTCCAAGACCTTGATTTTTTCTAAAAGACGTCAATTCCCTTCTTTTCCTTATTCAAAGGAACTAAGATGTTTAATAGATATGTTAGACCAAGGCTCTATCTTGAAGGTGTCCATTTCTCAATGATATTGTGCCCTTCTCCACAGAATAGTGACAGCCCACCCCTGCCTGGTGCAGGCAGCCACCCTGATTGCCACAGCTGTGAATGAGGAAGCAGCATCAGGGGGAGCCCAGGGAGGGTCCAGCTCAGGTGGAGGGGGCTTGTTTGGGATGGACTCGGAGGAAGAGGACATGGAGACAGCTGACCAGGTAAGAATCGTAAGATGCTGACAGGTTTGACTGTTATCATGGAAGCTCATCTGTGTTTGTAGTATCACAGTACAATGATTAACTTTCTTCCAATACAAAGGTATACATTGCAGAAGGTAGTTAACTATATTTAGGAACATAAGGTAGAAACCCTTGGTGCAAGTCTTTTCTGTTGAATCTACTGGTCCTCAGACTGTTGTTGTTTGCTACAGGGTGTGGGAGGCAACGACTCCCAGGCTGCCACACCAAGCCCCATCACACCTGTACAACTGGCCTCTGCACTAGCTACAGCAGCCATGAACATGCAGCCACAAGGGGGACAGGAGGTGCTACAGGTAATGTGAATGGGATCAGTAATTGCGATGTGAAGATGTTGTTCTTAATCTTTGGTATGAGCCATCGAAAGCTGAAGCATGTGAGGTGTTGTGTCAAGATGTTATGGTTCTATGTACTGTTTTCAATTAGTGCTTGATAATCTTTAGTCCAGATCTAACATAAGTACATTTATGGCTGGTAGCTTGCTGTGCATTTTTCACATCCGGTAGCTACAGATATCTAAAAATGTATCAGGGTAGTATGAGGACAGTTGTATGACTCATAGTGCTGCATGTCGTCTGCTGTACAGAGACCGACAGCTAACACAAGTGGATCTAGTTCTGCCACCACTCCCACTAGTTCTACTAATTCAGCAGCTGCCAGTGGGGGAGAACCGGCAGGCTCTCGGCCAATGATAACCCAGGACCTGTTCAGTCAGGCCATGCAGCAAGCCCTAACAGCTGCCACACAGGTACCAGTTCTACTGGTTGTCACGCAGAATATCGAGTGTGTGAGTCAGTAATGCATGGTTTCCCATGACCTGAGGTGTATTGCAATCCAGTCAGGTGGTGGTGTAGACTCCTGTGAAGGTGACTAGAACTATTGATAAATCCCACTTCCTTTTTCTCCAGGCCACCCCACTGTCTTGTTTTATCCACTCCTCACTGACACAAGGCTTTGACAACTCCTTTCAGCTTCACTGCCCACTGCACTTCCTTTTGTTTCTAGTGTAAGATCCTCAGTTCTGATATTTTGCATATATGTTCAGTCCCAGCTGCAGCAGATGCGTGAGATGGGAATCACGGATGACGCGCTGAGCCTACGGGCCCTGCAGGCCACGGGTGGAGACGTCCAGGCTGCACTGGAGCTCATCTTTGGAGATGGTCTATAAACTCACATAACAGCTATAGTGGACAGAATGACATGAATATTGCTATGACTGTTTGTCTAAACTTTGTAGGAACAAGCTTCCACATAATGTCCTACTAGTAGACTGTTAACAGGTTTTTGTTTCCCCGGATACAATACAGTGCGTTTTGAAGAGCTCAATGCAAATGAGAATACATGTTAAGATGTACATTACTTCATACCTAAAGTGTCATTTCCTAGTCTGAAATGTAATTTGCATGTGATCACCCCATTTCATCACTTCTCTTTGTATGGAGTCTGAGAAGAAAACAAGTTTGGATGACTGTAATAACATTGACTGAAAGTAAATTTGTGCTTCCTCCAATTCATGATCTTGGACTGTTTGCCTGATAACTAGTCACATGGACTAGCCTGCCTACTCTTACTTGAGTGGATAAGAGTTTAGTTAAGAATAACATTACTGGAAGTGGTTTCAAGAAGTAGGTGGATCCGTGTATCTACCCAGCATTAGAATGAGCTTTCATAGATTAATCTGAATGTGCCTTGGTCCCAGCTCTATCACAGATTGGGCTGCTAAGGGGCAAGCTGCTAAGACACCTGAGTTATGCTGGCCACAAAATGCAGACATGGACACAGACACACACACACACACACATGCTCATACCAAAAATCCTACCTCCATTTTTCATGGAGGATGTACATTGTACAATCATCATGTAAATACACATGTACTTTGGTTTTGTTTTCTTGTTGTCTTCTTTTCCATTCATACATAAAACAATTCAATGACACTTCACAATTCCTGTTCTGTGGTAAATCCATCATCTAAGATTGTTGCCAAGCTCTGGAGTACAAAATGTACATGTACACATTTCTGGTGATTAATATCAAATTCTGGCAAATCAAATTCAGTTACAACAATACAGTGTATTTGGAAATGTCATGTACATTATTTCTGATCATCAAATTCACATCAAATTCAAATTCTGGCTATGTACAAATTCAGTTACAACAATATTTACAACAGCAAAGAGTGCAGTAGAAAGAAAATTGTGACACTGAATTATTTTACACAATACCTTGTCAATGCAACAAACAGCAGTTGACCTAAAGGAAGTTCCATTGTCAGAATAAGTTTTTTTATTTGCGACAAGTAATCAGGGTCTAATTTATCATCCCCTATAACAGTTGTATACTTGATTTTAAAAAAATAGCAACTGCCCTATATATATTTGAACAGAAACTACAGTAAACACTGTACCAGGAATCACTTACTGCGGCATTTGACATTGAATCCATTTGAACCTGGAATGAAATCTTGCAACACTTCACTTCTCATCCGGAGGTCAGCAACATGAGGAATATCTGAATGAGGATCAAAATACACAAATGTATAACATGTAATTTGACTAGGCAAAGCATCTGTGCTAAATACAAGGAGAAATGGTACATACTTTTCCTACCTTTCCTGTTTGTTTAGATAGTCCTAAAATGGTGCTCGTAAAACTTGCCAGAAAGACTAGTAGCATGGATAAAGATTTGACAATATTTCCTTTCCCCTTGATTTATGAAATAATATTTTTACATTTCACAAGTCAGGATGTAGAAAGACTGAGTTCAACTTACCATCCAGTCTGCTGTGTAAGAACCTATGTGGTGCCCTGCATGAGTCACCTGGATCTGGGTGTGCTTTAGTACTGTGTTCTGGTTCTAATGAATAGCTAGTGCTAGCTGACCTAGAAGGAACAAATAGACCTCCATATTAGCTGATGGAAACAAAAACAGTTCAGATTCTTATATGTAATAATTTGGTGTACTACTTGAGAGATTGTTTGGTGTCAAAGATTTTTTGTTTCACGTTTGGCTGTGATTTTATGAACAGAAAAGGGGGTTCCACAAATGTTCTTACTTGCTGTTGTTCCCTTGTTTTGGTTGTGCTTCAGTCACTTCTTCATTAGAAGTTCTTTCATCAAAGCCTGTTGGTTGCTGGATGTCCTCCCCATGATCCTGGCTTTTTGTGGCTTGTACAACAGTACTTGTAAAAGTAACAGCAGTGACATTCTCTACACGTGAAAAAAAGATAGTTTTGAGAATTTCAGACTTCTTGCAAGTTAAAAAAAATTTAACTCCAGAAAGAGACAATGGATATTAAAGGAACTTGACTGTAACTTGAAAATTTTGAAGCACTGACAATCTACCTGAACTATCAGCGGCAAGAGGCCTCTCACTATCTGCAAGGCTAGATAAGGCTTCCCTCTGTCCAACAATGTTCTCTCCTGTTACTGAATCTTCTTTTATGTCTTCCTGATAGACAAATGGAGTTCATTTACTTGTACAATTTATGCTTTACTACTCCAGTGGGAATTCAGTGCTAACCTCAGTGTGTGACACTAGTTGTTACAAACCAACAAACTTTGGTAATGAGGGAATTGATTCAATTACATGATAATGTGATTTAATAAATGATGGTCTCACTGAATCTTTCCTGCAATTTGAAGGTAGGATGGTTTCTTTGCATCCTGTAGTCTTCATCCATGCTAGTTTGCCTCTCTTCTCTAGTTCTGAAATAAAAATATCAAATGTGAAAGTCTTTGAATTTACATGCTATGAGTCATATGAGTATGAGATAGTATGACAATATACATACTGTCCATCTGTGCACTGCAGATATACCAGATGCCATTACTACTTTTGATAACTGGAGAGTACCTTTTCTTCAATGTAAAGAAATATGGTTGAAAGGAAAGATAAAATAAAACTTGTAGTAGTATCAGGACATCATGGAAATTGCACTGCCAACATTACCTACATGTACACACTTACCAGGATGCAGCTCTGGTGGAGGTAGTACATACATGCCTATTGGTACCACACTCATGTCTCCTTGTTGGACAGTAGCATCAACAAAGTCAGCATGGAACATGGACAGCCTGTCATCAAGGTAAAGGCTACTCCGGAAGAATCTGAAAATTCAGTACAAAACTCAATACAAATTTCCACATAACATTTATTCATTATTTTTATCCCATGAGCCATGACCCCTCCCCTCCACTGGACCTCTGAGAAGAGCGGCTAAGGCGGACAGGGCATTCCATTTTAAATAAAGGTGATTGATTGACTGATTGATTGATTGATTGATTGATAACAATGAAATGTAGACCAGGAGGCCAGTGTTGTTGGTGAAAACATTTCCTGCAATGTTGTATTTGTTGTCAACATCATTATCATTTGAAGTTAACATACCCTCTGACCAAGTCAAATTTCCAAAGTGTCACATGTCAAGTCTGAGAGCATTCAGGACCAAAGACTGGTTATAAATTTGGTGAGCCCGCTACCCTTGTGTTGGAAAAGTAGCTGTCATTATCCATGCCATGTATTAAAACTGATAAACTTTCATAAGTCCAACAACGGACTTGGATTCGGCTTCGCTGGCAGATTTTGTGGCCAAGGGGGTTGTCCACTTCTACACTGGTAGCTGATATATGCTATCATATGAATCCTAAATCTACTATCAGTACAATGGTACAATAGAAATATTTTCAACTTACTCTCTTGTGTCTGGACAGTCAGCCTCCACACTGAAGAGAAACTTGGCACAGCTCTGGTCTGCAAGTTTACCTTCTTGTTGTACTGAGGGAAAGCATTGCGTAGACCAGTGCAAGAATAAGGCCTTGTAAATACCTCATCATCATCATCGGTCGACTTGCTTATGCACTATTGGGGTTATAATACCTTCACTGCAGAAATCCAGCAGATATAACAACTCTTTACAGTTTTCAGATGTAGTTTCGGTTTGTTACAAAATTAAAAGGGAAAACTAAAATCTTTCTACAATAACTTATGAATAAGCCAATCCCATCATGACCACCTTTGTCTGCACATACGGGATTCTAGCCAGGAAATTATTTTAGCGTAGTGGTAATGGCAATTGGGGGGATGGTGTGATTTTGGAAATAATCTTACTAGTAAAATGTTGGCAGGATAAGGGTACCCGTGGGGGGACTTACTGTAACTCTGTTAACATCACATGTAATTTGAAGGACTTTGGGGTAAGTTATAGTGGCATACGGTATCATCATTTTTCATATTTGATAGACATTTTGCAGCAAGTAAATGATAGCAAAGTACCACTACGCTAGTTGAAAATTAGTCATTTTAGCGTAGTGGTTGCAAATTTAATATAGCGTAGTGGCCCACTACACTAAAATGCACTAGCTAGCACCCTGACATTTAAAAAGCAATGCAAAAATATGAAAATGTCAAAAAGCAATAAAATGCAGGCCGGGACATACAGCTAGTCTCTGATTGAATGGTGTAATGTTATCAATGCCGAGATCCATACTTACACCATGCTCTTACTGTCTCTTCAGGGACACTCTGTGAAAACCATGCTGTGAAGTGAGTAAAGACTCCAGGCCTGGACCTGCAATATACATGCAGTATTGACTATTGTTTGATAAAATATATATTACATAACAAAGGTCCCTCTTTTCAGGTTCCTTTAATTGTGACTCTGACACGGATATGGATTCAGGAAACAAATTGGTCACATAACTTCATAAGCTAGTGAACAATGATTGGTACAGATTGCATTCTAAATTTAGTCTTCTATTTCATATTTGTATTTCCACTGGTTCAAATTTGAAAGATTTTCACTCATTCAAATGCGGGAGTAATAGCAAGAGGAGTGCGCCTTTGCATAAATTTGTTGGTTACTGTCTTCATACTTTTGCCGCACCGTCGCAAATTCCCCTGAATTCTTGCAGCCCAGGTTCGGTGAGGGTTTGCCTCATTAAATCATAATTCAAGGGGCCCCCAATAACATTGTCCCATAACAGCAAAAGTGTTATAAACCGTAAACGCTATTGTGTCATACCTGTGACGCGAAAACGTTGGGTTGGCGGAAACGGCTGCCCGGTCGGTCGGCGGAAACCGCTGCCCGGTCCGGTCCGGAGGTTGGTTTTAGGGGTTTCGAGTATTTGCATACAGAAGAGTAAGGTATCTAGTGCAGCTGCTGCTTTGAGTGATCACTTGTCGGAAATGATAAGATATAAACAAAGGTAATAAAGATTTAACCAAGGATTTAACAAATGTGTTCATGGTCAAAGCACTGAAAGTCAGCATAATCCCATCCAGTCTCATATTGGCAGAGCGGCTAGAGCCCAAATAACACCGCGATAAACAACGTGGCCACGGTCGGCTCGAGAAAAATTCTTAATTAGCAATTAATCTTCAACACGAATGACTCATACTCTGATCAATGCCCACATCTTATTTGTCTAAAGCTATTCCGAAGGGCAAGTAATAATAAAGTTTACTACTGTCCCCTAATAGCCTCACACATATCCGCGTGGTCACACACGCTCGGGGTCAACGACCTAACGTTGATGTGCGCTGCGTGGAATGCCGAAAACTTCTGAGCTGATGAATCAATCAAATCAACCCAACCTACAGTTTTCTCATTTCAGAGTATATAAATATAAAACTAGTGTTGGAGATTACATTTTCGCAAAAAAAAATAATCAAGGCGCTAATCAATTCTTACGGTGAGGACACGCGGTTCATTATCGTTAATGAGCTGGCAGCATCGAAATCTAGTGTTCACCGTAAACGTAAAGGTAAACAAGATCGAAATTACGCCGTGTTTGCGTTCTCGGATTTCTGAAATTACGGTAATGTTTACGATATTAGTGCTACTGTGAGTTGTAGGGTCAGCCTACACGAGAAATGCATCTAAATTACTGCGGCGATAGCAAGCTATCTTGTTTACATTTGGTATACTCGAAACTCCCAGAACCAACCTCTAGACCGGACCGGGCAGCGATTTCCGCCGACCGACCGGGCAGTCGTTTCCGCCAGCCCGAAAACGTTTGATACGGGTGTTCCGGCCCGTGTGATAACTTTCCGTATCACACAAGTTCTAGATTGTATCACACAGGCTTCCTTCGAGTAAATCAAACTATTTTCAATGGGCCGAATACGGCATGGATGTAAATTCGAATACATGTAGATGTACCAAATTTGGACGTTAGAATTGCTGTTGTTACAATTTTTTGTTCGAGGACACAACATTTTCTCAGCTTCTGGTGCATTTCGCATCGAAATATGTGTTTTCTCGGGTGGGTATGAATAAAACAGTCCCAGCTGGTGGGTTAGGACATATTAATAATAAATCGGTCGCAGCCCACCCGCGGGCCTTTGGGCGATCCTTCCCGCAGTCGGGCTGGTAGCTCGGGTGATACGGAATACACCGTGTTGTATTCTATATTTATATAGGGACTGGTTTCGTGGACTAGTGAATAAGCTCACTATACATGCAAGTGCAGGCGACAGCAATTCTGGGTAACGTCAATATGTCAAAAGTGAAGAAGACTGTTAAAACGTCTGACAGGCCAATATATCACCCAGGATTCCTGTTACCCGCACATGGGCAGCGAGATCAGTGAAAAATCTGAGCTTATCACTAATATCAGCTGTTAGTGTCAGTTAGGGTTGGCGGAAACGGCTGCCCGGTCGGTCGGCGGAAACGGCTGCCCGGTCCGGTCCGGAGGTTGGTTTTGGGGGTTTCGAGTACACCAAATGTAAACAAGTGGCTTGCTATCGCAGCAGTAATTTAAGTGCATTTCTCGTGTAGGCTGACCCTACAATTTATAGTAGCGCTAATATCGTAAACATTACCGTAATTTCGGAAATTCGAAAACACAAACACGGCGAAATTTCGAACTTTGTACACGTTTTCGGTGAACACCAGATTTCGGTGCTACCAGCTCATTAACTGGTAATAACTAATAAGGTCGATAATGAGCCGCGCCGTGTCCTCACCGTAAGAACTGATTTGCGCCTTGATTTTTTTTCTCTTTTCAAAAATGTAATCCCCAACACTAGTTTTATATTCATATACTCTGGAATGGGAAACTATAGGTTGGATTGATTTGATTCATCGGAAGTTTTCGGCATTCCATGCAGCGCACATTAACGTTAGGTCGTTGACCCCAAATACGCAGTGCGTGTGGCCACATGGATATGTGTGAGGCGCTTCTAATAGGGGACAGTAGTAAACTTAATTATTACTTGTTCTTCGGAATAGCTTTAGACAAATAAGATGTGGCTATTGATCAGAGTATGAGTCATTCGTGTTGAAGATTAATTGCTAACTAAGAATTTTTCTTGAGCCGACCGTGGCCACGTTGTTTATCGCGGTGTTATTTGGGCTCTAGCCGCTCTGCCGAACTGAGACTGGATGGGATTATGCTGACTTTCAGTGCTTTGACCACGAACACATTTATTAAATCATTGGTTAAATCTTTATTATCTTTATTATCTTATCATTTCCGACATGTGAGAAGATAGTATCGGGATCAATCAAAGAATTGCTGTGGGGGAAATCTTCAGACGCTGGTGAAATCACCATTTTTATCTTTCAAGAATTCAATGTTCGATGACAAGTTTGCTTACGGGGAGGAAAGACTACGGCGGAGCCGTTTTCGTGTGAAGTAACAAAATTATGTGAAAACATTGTACATAATTAATATATAATTGACTACATTAGTTTAAACCAGAACCTGACACAAAAAAATTGAATCCATGCGTTTGTAAATGTACATTTTAGTATAATGATTTAACTAAATTTGAATTCTTTTACAGTTCTTAGAGATAGTTTCTCCTCGGACATGTCAGACAGCTCGGTGCGGTAGTGCTGTCAAAATTGATTGATTTTGTCGCTGGCGCCTGCGGCACATATAGATCAAAGGACCGCCACCCTGTACAACCTTGACGTAGCAAACTTCTGACGTTCTGTACTGGGGGACGTTCGAATAGTAGCAGCTGGGAATGGGACAATCTTACAAAGAAATGTCAAATTAATTTTTTTTTCAAAAGATAAGTAATTTGGCCAGTTTCCTTTGAACATCTAGCAACATTACATCTAACAACCGTTATGGAATATTTAAGTAGGCATTTTGTTTACTTCACTTACACTACTGTATGCAATACTGGAAACCCCCAAAACCAACCTCAGGACCGAACCGGGCAGCGGTTTCCGCCGACCGACCGGGCAGCCGTTTCCGCCAACCCTGTCAGTTACAAAAATTCGGCTTCGTCAAACATCACTTGACTTTCATTTTTTTTGAGTCATTGGTAGCAAAGCTTACCTTTTCATATTGGCAGCGTAGCGTGTATGTTCCCAACCTTGGTCTTCAAAATTATTGACCAAATGTTAGTCAATCTCTTACACATATCAGGGGACACCTCTGCTGGGCATTCCAACATGACATTACTCTACTCTTACTTCAGTAAACATTTGAACTTGCCGCATTTTTCATCAACCTGGAGATGGTCTGTTTTACTTGAACGTTTTTCTGAATAGCCAACCACAGAATAGCTATTTTCCACTTAAGCCAATCAAATAGGAGAATTTATCACATTTGACCAATCAGCTTACAGTAAAAAGTGAAGGGCAGATCACCGTTGTTGGAACGTTCCCAGAAGCCTTTGTGGTTCCTGACGGAGACATGGAGGCTGGCAGGACGATGCCGCCTTTCGGGAACTTGTAGTTATAGCAGCGCCAACTAAAGCTGCGGAGACCTACCCTTGCTCATAACGGCAGAGGGAGTTACGTATGTGAGTATTATAACATACACATCCTCAGTTTACGTACTTGAAACAGAATATCGAGGGAAGTTTGTGTCGCGACGCCGGGCCCGCCATCTTCGAGTCATTTGTTTTCCTGCAGTGCGTGGTGCGCAGATGTGCGGCGTGGCGCCCAGACATCTGTCACGCC
>NC_049980.1:21301220-21306081 GCF_000003815.2 Branchiostoma floridae | reverse complement strand
GGGCTGAACTGCCGGGGTTGGTGTTCCGAGTGTGACCCGACATTTGAGTACGTTGTACCCGGGATTGCACGAGTGGGTGCCGAATGTTCCGACGGAGATTTCCGACGGATGCAGAAGGTACCCGAAGTGCGATTTAGCGACAAACACCGACTGTCGGCACGCACTCGGCATGCGTTCGGTCGTCCTCGGCCGGGATCGCGGTGCATGACGTCATGGCTGGGCTCATGTGATTGGCTGACACGTCCGGGCTCATCAGAAATGGCGGGAAACCCCGCGGCCATCATGGTCATCAGAGACGCGCCGCCGGATAGCGGAAACAATGGGCCCGGAGGGTCTGAACAATAGCCCGCAGTGGGGTGTTAATGACTGAGCTCTCTCCTGTGATTCTTTAACCTCCTTGTGAAGACCAAATTCCAACTCCCAAAAAACAACTATCCTAAAGACATAACCTAATGTCTAGATAATAAATATCCAGTCCTCAGCATCTTCCGTAAATCAATTTCGTGAGTGGTTTAAGCAATTGTAGTTACTGTAAATGCAAAAAAATGTTCCGGTGGTGTTATGTTCATGTTTTTTGCGGTGGCCACTTCACCACGAACTTAAAAACAGCGTGAACATTTTCCATTATAGTATGTGACTACAGTCTATGGCACTACCGCAAACTTAAAACCACCGTGAACACTCCATTTTCCCCACTACTGCGAAAGTAAATTCCCGCGAACTTGAATGCATTTACAGTATGCAACGGAAGACGCAGCATTGCCCCCCGCTTGAGGTTGATTCCCTCCAGACTAGCAGCGGCGACTGTTGGAGGGCTTCTTTTGCATGCAGTCTTAACTCTTATACAGTCACGGATGGGTGCATTACGGCAAATGAAAAAATTGTCGAGTAAGTGCCGCTGCACCAATCCTCAGAATTCTTGGTGACCCTCACTTCCTAGCAGCCTTACCTAGCCTGCCAGGGCTTTTTTGGGGGCTAAAACTCCCTACGCTAGTTTTGATACCTGTTTGCAGAGTAGTGAGGTCACCGCAAAGGAACCAAAAAGAAAAAGTACTCTGAATATTCAAGATTCAGGAGGTATTCCACAAATACAGTATCAAACAACGATGTGACCACTGAAAAACAGACTGATGTTCCACTGCAGTAGTGCTACAGTGCATTGTTGTCTTTGTGGTATGGCTTGTGTCATTTTGTGTCACTTCCTTCCAGATCCAATTACAGTGGATTATATTTATTTGGATGCAGGCCTCCCCATTCCCATACTCCCCACTAATAGGTTAGTAGGGAGTCTGGGAGCCACAGAAGACTCATTTGGCACCAAGTTGCTATATTCATTCAAGTCTGTTAGGCCCCATTCAATTTATGATACAAAAAAATCAAATGGTTCTATCAGTTTTGCCCTAAAATCCGGCAGCAAATGGTTTGCATTTTGCGTTCACAATGCAAATTTGCACCCACGGGCAAACCGTTTCAGTTCCTTGAAAAGGCATGGTAATGAATGGTAATGTGACCTCTGACCCGCTGAGTTTGTTGTGATTCTGCACAATCTTGTTGTACTTCTGCACCAAATTATTGGTCTTTGATCGTAAGGGAACCATTGTCTTGCTGAAGCAGCATTACTTTTCGTAGCCCTGGAAATGCCTCTGAAAACGTTATGCTCTCGATACATGCTATACGTTTAGTCTGGATCTTCTGACATGCCCCCCCTCCGATATCAGGACTATTGGTTCCCTAATTGACCAGTAGGCGACAAAATGATAACGAATTTTACGATTAAAAACACGGTCGAAATACCTGACTGATGGGTATAAAACTCTACTTTTGCCCATGACGCCAACAACTATCTATGAACGCAGGTACCCGGATGTAATTGGAATTCATGCTGCTTTTGCATTCATGAGGACAATTCGCAATTCTGGATGGCTAGAAACTCTTTCAGATCTATCTCGTGCTGAGGTTTTAAAAAATCTGTTTCGTTTCAGAAACAGGGTTCATGATGACAAATTTATTCGTTTTGTTTTTTGCATCATGAACTGGGCCTAATTATCCTACGATACCAAAACTTTGTGAAGGTCTAAAATTCACATCAAGCAAAGTAGTAGTGATGTATAACATTGAACTGAACTGATAACATTTGTACATCTAATATCATATGCTTAGAATAGATGCAGGGTTCTAGCCAGTGCTTGTCCCTCCGTCCTTTGATGGCATTATGCCGCTCAGGACCGACAAATATCTTACCCATTCCATCCTTTTTGAGGGATAGAAATCAGGCTTTTGAAGAGTTTTCTGATGAACTCCAGAAAGTCAGCGAGAGTTTGCATCAAAGCAGATTTAGATTATTACCGGGTACTAACGATTGGAGACGATCTCAGACAGGCAAAAACACTGTATGTGTGGGTGAGAGTGAGTGGGTGGGTGCCCAGCACCCTCCTCCCCACTAGGTCTGTCCTGCCTCATCGTGCTGTAGTTTTCCCCAGCTCACCTTCTGTTATAGCTGCCAAAGAAGAAGAAAAATATCTGAAATACTCCTATTATTATCAGGTTGTAACTTTGTAAACATGGCCAAGTTTCAAGTCGTGTTAAATGCGTTAGTACAGAGATGTCAGATATCCACCAATAACAACGCCTGTCCATGTTGCGTCACAGAAAATCCATCAATCACGAGATTTGCGATTTGTGTGCCAATTGTGAATTAGCACAATTTTATGGGGGGGGGGGGGACAAATTGGAAGGCTTAGATCAGAAATTTTTTGTCACATTTTACCATTTACTGCAGAAAGTTAGCGGGGAAAACAAGGCAGGAAAAACGTAGTCGTATATAACTCTTTCTGTCTAAAAGTAGGGTGTCAAATTTCTCAACATTTTCAGTACAAGCTTCGCATAAGAGACCGATATTAAAAATGTTTTAATTTTACTGACCTATACTGTGTTCATTCAGCATAGAGAGGTTTGTTGTCACGAGCTTCAATACTGTTTTTTCTGTGCCCATTTTATACAACATAAAAATGTAGCTTGTGTGTGACATTCCATCTTACCACCAAGATGGAAATTGGTGCAGTGGCACAGAGGGGAATAAAGAATTCACACTCCAAAATACTGTAATGCAGAAATATTCCTAGTGGTTTTCAAAACCACCGTGGACGTTTTTCCATGGCAGAGACTACAGTACAAATGGTGCTACCGCAAACTTAAAACCACCGTGAAAACTCCTTTCCACCGCTACCGCGAAATTTGATCCCTGCAAACTTAAATGCATTTACAGCATATGTTCCGGCTGGCTAGAACAATGTTTAGATTGCTGTCTTTCCCTTTCACAAGCTTATCTTACACTGTGTATGAATTTGTTCTTCAGCTTAAATTGGAGAAGGAAGTAGTGTATGGAGCGCAGACGAATGGACTGTCCAGCATTGCCGAAGGGGTGGAAGAGGGAGGAGGTTACGAGGAAGTCTGGGTTGTCAGCAGGAAAGTCAGATGTATACTACTATAGGTACGGTGGTAACTTTTAATGCTTTTCCAATATCTCACAGCAACATGCCTCTGGCTTGGTATCACTCTGCTTTGATTGTAGAAATAACACATTTATGTATAGACAGAAAGTTGCTGCAATGGAGAGTAATGGCAGTCTGAGTAAAAGTATTGAAATGGTATATCAAAGTCCTGCTCTTATAAATGGCAGTCCCATTACTCTCTTTTTCACACATTATAGCATGTACATACTACAGTTAGACTGAATTGATATACTAATGATAACAAATCTTTCCTTTTTCAGCCCGAGTGGAAAAAAGTTCAGAAGCAAGCCCCAGCTTGCAAGATACCTGGGAGATACGTTTGACTTGAGTTGCTTTGACTTCCGAACGGGAAAGATGTTGTCTTCAAAAGTCAACAAGAACAAGAAGGTAGCGACAAGGGCCCTGGATTCTAACAAAGTAAGATTGCTATGATGTAATCATTTGCATGGAAAATAGCATCAGCCACTAATTAAAGCAAGCACATGGGTTTTCTCTTGTGTGATGTGTATATGTAATTCTTGAAACGTTCTTAGTAATTTTATGTTGACAGTTTTTGCACTGGTGTTTCTATTACAAAACAGTATGTAACTATATGAACTGGCCCTAAGCTGATGTATCCACAATGTCTGTAGCCTGTATAAAGTAGCCACAATGATTGGTTAGTTAGAAGGAATTTTTCTGTTGAACTACAGCATTTCCAATGTAAAATTTCTCACCTGTTCAGAAGTATGATGCCAGCTTGGTGCTGCCCATCAGACAGACAGCTTCCATATTTAAACAGCCGGTCACACATGTGCGCAGCAAGGCCAACAAGGGCAGCGAAACGAGGAACGACCCCAAAAGTGCAAATCAAGAGCAACCCAAACAGGTCAGTGTCTCATGACTGATTTCAATTTCAACTCATTTCCACCTCCAAGGGAAAATAGAAAACCATTTGTGTAGTATGCATTTGAGTTTGTTCAAAGTTGAATCTGTTACTTGAAGGTAAATGTAATGGCATGGCTTATCTTGTAGTTTGGTTGTGTAAAAATCAAACAAATAAAAATAAGTATTGCAATTGACGTTTTGTTGATGTAAGCAGCATCAGAATTGATTCACAAAGGCTGATTGTTGTGTACCGTACAGCCTGTTGTTGCAGCAACATTGAAACTGTTATTGGACTATATCCTCAAACATTTTTCTTGGAAACCTGTCATATCTTCAGTATTAGGCATAAGAAGATCTTGATTCACCCCTGCCTTGGCTTGTGGTCATGAAATCTCCACTCCTACCAAAATATAACCAGTCTTACTCATAGCATGTGTATTATGAATTACTGGTCTCACAGAGGGTGATTTCCCCTGACTTGA
>NC_049980.1:21290731-21300907 GCF_000003815.2 Branchiostoma floridae | reverse complement strand
AAGTCAGAGACTGCAGAAAAAGGCAGTAGTGATCCAATTTCACATATATCCCAGGTGCGTCTTTATCATCTGTGTAATGTAAAATCACCCTTGAATAACCAAAGTTGAGTGTTGCTGCAACACAGTACCATAATATTCTAAAGTTCTAACATAAAGTATTTTATTTATATTTTGATTTAAGCATATGTTGCACTTAGCTAACTAACATTACATTAAGTCAGTGTTTTATATTTGCTTTTTTAATTATGTAATGTCTTTTGATACAAAAGCTAGCATTAGTCTTTTGAGTAGTATAGTTATAATGTTCTTGTAGTCTATCCTTTTCCAATCTCACATTTCCCCCTCTCTGCAGTTATTCTGGGAAAAGCGTCTTCAGGGAATGAATGCTTGTGACATTGCAGAGGAAGTCATCAAGAACATGGAGTTACCCAAGAGCTTAGAAGGTCAGCAGCCCTATTTGCTGAACATGCAGTTATGCCCCCTATCAGGCTAACACAAAAGTGCATGAGAAAAGACAATGTACTTTGTATGCATTCTGTTGTATTTATCATGTAGAGTGTTATTGTCGTGTTATGGTCTCCTCTCATCCATGTATGTTTTGAATTTTGATGCAATTATGTCTTTCCTTGCGCAGGTTTGGGACCAGGCTGGAATGATGAGACATTGTTACAGAGTATTGCCTCCAGTTTGCACCTTAGTAACAACCCTATCACAGGACAGACCACAGCACCATCCACTGTAGAAAAGAACCCAGCAGTCTGGCTCAACACTGGTATGTAGTGCAATGTGTATGTATGGGGCCAAGTTTCCTGATTTGGATCATAGGGAGATGTAGTCAAGCAGATCTCCCAAGGTATCAGTCCTTGTAAAAATAGCATTAACTGGATGAATGCTAAATAAATTGAAGTCCAACAAGATTTCCAAGTTTTACAATTTTATAATCCATACTTAACTCAAACACCTCTTCTCCCTGTTCTTGCATTTTTCTCTTTAGACCAACCCTTGATGAAACCATTGGTGGTATCAGATGAGGACATTAGGAAACAGGAAGAGCGTGTTCGACAAGCCAGGAAACGGCTGGAGGAGGCCATCGCTGGGAAATATTTACACACAAACAAAACTGCAGAGTAGTCATAGGTGAGTGTCAGGGATGTGTTGCCACAGATTGTTATGCAGAAATTGTGGCTTAACCCTGCTGGGATTCTTTGAGTCGTGTTTAGGAAATGGTATTAATGTATTTTTGTCTTTCATGTATTCAATACTTTTGTGTTTGCACAGTTACCAACAAAACATCCATGTTGGGAACCATTAAGACCAGATAGGTCGGGGCAGCACTTAAACCAGGGCATAATATGTTAATCCATGTTTGTTAAAACAGAACATTTGTAGCAATGACAGAAAGTTTTGAATAAGACAGATACTTGCATCTAAGGAAATGCACGTTTTGGATTAGTACCTTTGATTTAATAAGTTATCTTAAAATTAAAATGTCTCAGAGTTTGCAAATGACAACATTATTTGATCATCAGTGAAAATTGTGCTGTAGTGAAAATTATAAAAATGACATTCATATATTTTTATCAATGCATTCCTGTCCTATGTAGTAGAAAGAAGGGTTGATACATGATGACAAAGTGAGTTTCGTCTTGTTTGTAGACATGTAAGATTGAAAAAGAAAATCGGATATGCTATTACTAATAATTACAACAGTCTGCGTTGGATAGGTAGGAATGGAACATGCCTCTGGGTATATTTCCCATGTGTGGTAAATCCTGATGCTAGTTACCTGATGGTGTTATCAGTGTTTGTTTAGGCACCAGATCAGTGATCAGGCCTTAGTCAACATGTTGTGTCTGGGTGGGGTGAGATGTCCACAGTAGCAGTGGTAGGTCATTGGTGGAATTCTAGCCCGGTTGAACTGTAGCTTGGCTCCTGTGCCAGATTTGTCCCCAAATATTTGCCTTGATATGGTGATGTATGGTCAAAAGTCCACCCCTCTGGCACAACTCCCACAGCACTGGAGTTAGCCTGAGGTGAGCTTCTGCATGGATGAATGTCACAGACTTTGTCTTACTTTATTGATCTTCAGAGTCTTTGTCTACTACAGATAAGGCCATACCTTTGGTCCTGAAAAATCAGTACTGGTGAAAATTATGAAAATCATGGATTTGTTTGTTTGCAGTCAAGGTAGTCAAGACATTCATATTAGAAAATATTATGTAGCGGTGTTGAGACTGAGTGTTATATTATAGTGTTGATCTTTGTCACTTGGAACCTATTGTGTAGCTCATCATAACTTAATTTTCAGTTGATTTTTCTTCATTGCTCTTTGGATCTCTTAAGGTGATTTCAATCCAACTGAAGGGTGGCTTTTAGGTGTGTCGATGAGGAGTGTGAAATTAAGGATGTCACTTGTTGCATGGACAGTGATGAATGGGCAGAGGTCATCATGTAGAGCTTTGTATCTATGCAGTTGTGAGGTGATGGTTATGTCTCAGTGAGCATAGATGGATCCAAGTCAATACAGTACAGTGCCAGTGGTGACTTGGATCAATTGTCAGGCTTGAAGTGTGAGGTAAATTGGACAGGTGCCATTAGAAAATAGGAGAGTCTTGCTGCATATGCTGACAATACAATACTTTTTAAGACTCAACATCAATATAGACATGAAGTCCCTCTGTTATTGTATTTTTTCTGCCATGACCTCAGCCATCTCACTATCATACTTCAAAGAATCGCTAGCTGTCATCTGATAACTAAAACTCAGTTTAGACAGTGTGGTGTGTTTTTCTATTAAAGATTAATTGGTATCCTTGAATGTTAATGCGTGATCAAAGAGCAACTATAATTTAGTCCTGTACAAACATATTTCTCACCTGCTGTCAGAAAGCAAGCACACACACTGGACAAAGTCTAAACCAACAGGCTTGTGTGTTATATGCCATGTCTGACTAAGATGTTTGAAACTTGCACTTCAGCCAATGGGCTACATCACATGGCCTGAAACCGTCACAGAGCCACACCTTTTATTGAGTTTCCCTGGCTAATCATGTTTTGGGGTCAAAGTACAGTTGGCCTATGTACACTCCTACACATCACTCCCTTATAATGATTAATTCTAGATGTATGGAAGAGATAGCAGAATATACCAGGGAAAACTTGAGGTATGTCAAGGTTTAATTAGGTCAGATTTGGAAAATATTAGGGCATAACAGCAATTTCAAGTGTAACATAGTTGTGTGGGTTATTGATTCAATGTAAATGTCAGCCACCTGTGGTAATATTAACAATTACATTGGTAATTCAAAGCAACTATTCCAGAAATTGTTACTACATGTACTACATTTCAGAGGTAGAATTGCAACTTTGTTTGTTTGTGTTATCAGTATAAAATTCTGAAGTACAACTTAAAAATGCAGTATACTTGGCCCAAGACTCAGAACTAAAGCAAATTATTAAACTCCAACTCATTAATTGTGTTTTTGTTTCTTAATCTTATGTTTATCTCTAGCACCAAATATTTTGGAGGTCTGTCTGAATTAAATTGTGGCCACCACTGATTTGTCAACAAGCAATCAAACACCTTTTCAGTTAGCTATACATGGAACAAAGGTGTCTTTGTTTGACACATTAATTGTCCATGCTGGTGTTTTTGTGGTGAATGGTTACACCTTTCAATCTGGAAATATGTACTTCTTGTCTATTAGGCTAAACAGACTTGATTATATGGATGACATCTCTGTCACTGTGTGCCTTTGAATTTTTGGCCATTACAAAAAAGTTTATTGTCATCATAGTGTAGATAGTACAAAAAAGATGCTTAAAGTTGCAAAAATAAATATTGGGAAAAAAATACTGATATCATAGAAAGCCAAAGAAGATATTAAGAATTTATTATTTGGTATTCCATGTTTAGTGTCTTCAGTCATTTATTCAACCTTCCTGGCCGCTTAAATGTCAGAATGAAGTCAACTTCTATTTTGGCCAACTTTTCTTTGCATTACGGTCTCAGCATCAATTGGGGGTGCCCAGAGGATGTCATCCACATAAACAAATAAGCATTGTTTTAGTTCTTGGCCAAATTTGTATCCGCATTGGGGTTAAATGGCAGGGTGAAGTGACATTGAAATTTGCTGCATGCATTTTGTCAACTTTATGGCTTTCTTCAAATTATATATTGGAGAAGCATATCCATACATTTTATTAAATCAGCTGCATTTGAATGTCAGACAAGAATGTAGTTCATGTGACAGTGTATTTTCACATTTACATTTCAAAAGTGTTTAAAGTTTGTGTGGATGTGTAAGTAAACTTTTATTCCCTTCCTCTGCAGGAGATGCTGAGACCTACATCACATCACAGACCAACATGTACTTGATAGGGGTGTCCCAACAGCCTCTTCATGCCTTTGTTATTATGTTTACTTACAATTTTTGTTGTGATATCATTCAGAGGTTAATCAGTGTGTTGAACACAAAATGGGACAAACAGCCCTGACCAGAGTAATATTATTAGTCCTAAGAAACACAGACACACACACATGTTCTCCTTGGTGTATTGTAAAGAAATACAAAAGAATCAGTGTACAGAATGGATGACTTTGGGGGAAACATGTTAACATGTTCAGTACGAATATGAAGCCGACATGAAAGGCTTGTGACACAATGTCCTAAATGTAGCTTGCTCTCCTGCACTGAAGTCTGCATTTCTCAATCATGTTGGATATATGTAACTGAAAATTAGAAAGTCACAAATTCTAGGGGGGAAACCATTATTACCACCGTTTTCAGTGTTGTGGTGCTATGAATGCGATAAAAGGTAATAACTGTTGGCTGTCAGGAAGTGAAATAAGAGACCCAAATATCTGTTTTCTGAAGAGGACAGTGTACTAATTGAAGGGGAAAAGGTCAAGT
Organism: Branchiostoma floridae; assembly: GCF_000003815.2. Classification (NCBI taxonomy): domain Eukaryota; kingdom Metazoa; phylum Chordata; class Leptocardii; order Amphioxiformes; family Branchiostomatidae; genus Branchiostoma; species Branchiostoma floridae. The sequence continues at coordinate 21,295,994 of NC_049980.1, read as the reverse complement.
TTGTTTTGAGATTTTAACAAGTACATTTGACTGCATTCATTTGTACTTGTTGTTATCGTACTGGGAATGCATTTACTTTTGCGGTGGTTTTATTTCGCAACAGTAGGGGGAAAGCGGTTTTAGTGGCATTTTAAGTTCATTGTTGAAACAATTCTGTAGTGCGTTAAAAATAATGAATTCATGACAGAGTTGTCATTGAAATAAAACACCCGCAAAAGTTTCACGATTCATGATACAAAATATTGTACTATTTGCCAACTATGTACAGACTAGTTGTCCATGTATTCTAAGAAAAATGTCTGATGCCCCTTTTCAGAAATTCATATGGGCATCTTCACCCTTTGTCCAATTTTAACGGTCACATTGTAATTGAGGCAAAAAATGAATATTGTAAATCATAAGTTCTGAGCAGAAGAGTTTATGCATGTCTAAATTCTCAGGAACCAACTTGTTTATGTGGTGATACTGATGACATGGGCCTTTTGTGGGATGGTTGCTGTGAACAACTTTGGCTTTCTATTCAGACTGTTCAACACAAGGGGGTGTGCCAGTTTTTTTACTGTAGGGGGTTTGTAGGTCATCTCAATGTCCAGTGGCAGTTGGAAGATTCACGCCTTCATACATGTGTTTGCATTCTTTGATAATTTTGTGACTGGAATAACAGACATGAAGTGAAATTTACCTGAGAGCTTTCAGCATACCACACTATACTCACATAGTCATAAGTGCTAATACCGTGTTTCCCAGATAATTATATTATGTCAATTCCATCATAAATTTTACAACTATTGTTGGGCATTTGGCACCCCTGCACAGTTTTTCTTGGTTTACTTCTACATTTGATATCCCTAGATGCATACCATAGCAATGCCAATGACAGTTTTTAGACATTGCTGCATTTATCAGCTGTAGAGTTGAAACATAGGGAGCCTCATGTATATTACATGACGTGATGTAAAGACTGCTTGCTGAAGAAAGGAACAGGAAGAGAAGACATTCAGACATTACTTGTATATCAAACTTTCTATTTTTCCAGTGTTTAAACCTTGTAGTTGTAACAATAGATAGTGTTCTTTAATGTTGTATATCCGATGTTATTGTCTGACTTCTTGTGTGTCTGTTGGATGGATGAGAGAAGACTTTCAGTGCCTTTAGTGAATAATGACCATGAAGAATCGTATTTTGGTCATATTTGTCTTTGAAAATATATCTTGAGTTCTGAAGGATTAAAAGTTGTCAAGTAGTGATCTCTATGAATATTTATTTAATGAAGATTGAAGATATACCAGAAAACATGTAGTACATTGGTTCTCATTGAAATGTCGAAAATGGCATTTTTTTGGTCGAAAAATAAATCAGCTTTATTTTCGGTGAAAACTACCAGGTTGTTTAGGAAAATATCTCTTTCAACCATAGCCAAAAAACAGGGTAGGTAACAAACGTTACCGGTAGCGTTTGTTACAACAGTAGACTTTACAATATCGTACTCGTGATGGTAACGTTTGTTACTGAATCTGGCGATGGGTTATAAACCACCTCACACAGCCTCCAAGATCAGTGACAGTAGCGATCTGACGTGATCGGTAAGAGGGCCTTGGTAGCTGGTTTCACCTGCCGAACAATCATTCTGGGAACTGAATTGTTACATTTTTGGCTACTATTTGAATTCTTCGTTTCTTCTCAGGCGACAGCCATTTTTTAGGGTGTGAAATCCCACAAGTGGCTATGATAATCTAAGCCATCAACCAATACGAATGTTGTGGTGTATCTTTTGTAAAATATTACAGGGGTTGTGGAAAAATGAAGGAACCAGTGATGTTGTCTATAATTTGCTCCATATCAAGGCATAAAGTCAGGCGACAGCATTTCGACATTTAAATGAGAACGAGCCAGTAGTAGGATTGTTTCAGGGGCAACCCTTTGATTTGAGACATTAAATGTAATGTTTTCAGGTTTGGGTTAGTCTAAACTGGGCATTGGCAAACTTGATTCTTTGTGTGGGGAAAAGAGAACGAGCCTAAGGATTAATGCATAACGGCATAAAAATTGAATCAATTGTGTTTGCTGTTGCCTAGCATCAAAATGAAGTACCAGTACGGTAATTACAAACTGACAGAAACTAGAGAATCAAGCATTTCAGATAAGATTATGATTATCGATCAATGCCTTCCTATCTCTATTTGTATTCCCACCTTAGGCCTAAGGGAGATACAATGCACAAGTGTATATGATATCAAATGAACAAAATCAATGCATACCTACTTCATCCCCAAAATCTCTATCTTGGGGATGTCATTAGACCTGGTACACAAAAATTTTTTCTTAGAACCAACACTGCATTTTCATTCACAGAACATTTCTCTGTACTAGTTGGCAAGGTAGAACTAAACCTTGCTAATATAACTTGAGTTACTGTTTTGTAGGCCCTGTATCTACATTAGGGCTAGGTACTGGTACAAAACCGTTTTTTTTCTTATTGGACAGGTCTTGAAAAAACGGACCTGAAAAAATTCGGTGGACCGGATGTTGGACCGATTGGAAAATGAACAGATTATAAGACCAGGCTTTCTCATGTTTCGGGGCTATATATAAATTACCGGTCGAGGAAATTAACAAAAGCGAAGTAGAGTCATTTTTACCAAGTTATACAGTCAATGGTACAGAGGTACATATATTTGTAGGATTTTAAAACGGCACTGGGAGTCAAATACTCCACGAAACAGATGTCTTTGTTGCAAAATGGACGTCCATTCACAAGTTCTCAGTACTGAATCAGGTTCAGGTCCAAACCTGAACCTGATGCTCTGGACTTGAACCGGACCCGAATTTTCTGTACTGGTACCCACCCCTAATCTACATACATACATATACTATATTGTAGTAAAAATAAGTGACAAATAGGATCGAAAATATTCACAAGCTGATCAAACAAGAAGACAAGTTCATTGATCATATAATGTTTACTGATTTCGTAGTCATTTAAACAATGATTAAAACTTGTTGTTACCCTTTTGGTACTAATATCCAAATGATGCTGTACCAGCCATGGCCTTTTCTTGCACCAAATTGCTATGAAAGTGCACTACCCTTCAGTACGTCTGCAGGGAGGAGGCTGATGCTGCAGTAAAGATGGACATTTACTTTCTGAAGGATGAATGCAATTAAGGGAGGAGAAGCTGAATAGGTCCATACAGGATTTCTGTAATCATCACTCTTCTTAGGCTGGCCAATTCACAAATGTCTATGTCTGCACATCCAGGGCATGTGAAATAAATATGACGTAATTTCTCGTTCAACAGTGGGACTTGAATGGAGGTGATGACTGCGATAAAAGGTATCTTCCAGGTCCAAAATTATTCTAAATGTTATATCCAAGAAGATGGGAGGAAAGATTCTAATTTTTGCTGAAAGGCTACCCTCCATAGCATAGCAATGCATTCTAGAAGATAACGCAAGTATGGAAGCCCTTTGCTTTTAAAGACACCTGTTTTTTTAAGAGGACTTTTTTGTCCTAATTTGTATAATCTATGTCTGCTGAGGTTCACCTTTACCTCACATTTACAGCATTTTCATTACTGACTCAATAGCCATACCGACTTTTTATTTCCACATTTTTTTATATTTCTTACTGTCTATCATTGACAAAAGAATTTCTAGAATTTCCACACTAAATACATATTGCTACAAAGGGAAAGATGTCCATGGGGACTGGCCTTAAGTTTTCTCAGGCTCCTCCTCATTGTTTATTATTAAGGACTTGATGGGGTCCCCATGTAATCTTGTAATTATAAATCAAACATTTGTAGGGTCAAGTATCTTAAAGGGAACTGAGTAACAGTAAATAATAACAGTAACTGTACACTCAGGTATCTTCTTGCCACATCATGTTAGTCAAGTAAGGCCATGATATAATTCCTTATCTATCTTATGCATATGCTGCCTGATGTAGAGCAGTACTGGTATTTTCCAAGCCCCTGGATGATGACCTTGGATTCTCTAAATCTTGCTGTTTTTCAGTCTGGTAATGGCAGTTGGGACTTGGTGGTTATTGGGGCCCTATTCAGGGGACTGGTATAGTATATGTATATATTGTATAGGTACCTACTGTAACATTACAGAAATGTCTATATATGTGTGCATAATAATGTACATCATATTCCTGGATGAATTTTGAAGAAATATGTCAGATGGAAAGATATAAGTCATAAAACACGGAGTGCATCTTTTGCCAGCAGGAGAAATATCTAAAATTGGTAGGTGGAGTAAGGACGTTAAATAACCTCCTTCAATGGTAGAACTAACAACCAATGCGAACAATGTGAATCATAGTGACTTTCTCATAATGACCATCTGCCTTAATTTTGCTTTCTGCATACAATGTGGCTTGTCAGTTTCAGTAATGCTCATGTCCCTGCAGGGCTTGTGCTATGTGTGCAATGTAGGTTAATAGTCATATACAATCTGTCAATGAAGTAGGACCATTCACAACTTTGATGAGCCAGATTATGTAACACATTTATATAACACATGTTATTGTGTTAATTGACCTACTTGATATAACCTCATACTTGTTGCCGGCACTGTGGCTGTTCTACAAACTGGTGAGTTCAGAATGTCCTTATCTAACTATCTGCCATACAGTCAAACAGCTAGCAGGCATGTCTTGTTGTTAGACAATAGCCCCACCACCGGCCATGACATCATCAACCGTCCCCACCTGCTGCTGGCTGAGCGTGCTTTGTTCTGTCCCATCCACTGCCATCTGTCACTGCACCATGCAGCTTCCCAGGGGCTACAAGGGGGGAGAGATGGAGCTGGGAACACAACACTTTAGTATTGCTTCAGTAGGGCCACACCAATTCATTTCCCTGGTTCTCAAGCATTTGCATAAGATAAGGCCACAGCAAGTGAATTTTTGACATCAGTGCACGCATTAACTTTCGCCTGATTTCAGGAGAAAAAAAAACAAGAATGTTTTTTCTTCAGAGATGGTCAGCATGACGGGAAAGTACCAAAATGGACAAATATGTTGTGTTGTAGGTTAATGATTGTACTTGTAGAAGACATACTAGCCAGGTAGCCATGACTCTAATTCTAAAAATGAAACTAGTTAGATAGTTGTAAAAGTGGCACCAATATGGATGCCATGAGTAGTTGCAATGTTGGTAAGTAATACCAGTCTACCACACTAGTGTCACCTTTACTACACTAGTTCACTTCTTGAATACAGGAATGAATGCCTTCTTGGCCGTAATAATATGTG